>NC_052038.1:1654182-1925842 GCF_015832195.1 Motacilla alba alba
AAATATCCTGTAAATGTGTTAGAAGTTTTATAGATTCATAGCTGTGTTTTGCCCCTCTTGTGTTGTGATCAGGGGTGCCCTGGGTTTGGGACATGTGGGAGGGTCACTCGTTCCCATGGCAGCAGCTGACCCCCAATCAAGGTGTCAGGCCCTGATCTCCCCCGCTGGGCAGGGAAGGAGGAGTCGATGGACAGAACTTTGGGAGGGTTAAAGGGTTAAAAGGGGAAACCTCCATGGTGTGGGTGAGCACATGGTGGGGAAAATCCTCTGCTCCTGGCGCTGTGATATTTTCTCTATTCAGTCTTCTGTTGTGTTTTTGACAAGGTCTTAATAAACCTTTTACATTTCTGGAAATGAGGATCATTTCTCACACATCCAACCCTCACCCTGCTCACCAGCGTTACCAGAGTTTGTCCCTGCCCTGTGCTGCTGAACTCCTTCCCAGAGTGTCACCAGCCATCGGGGACAGGGGAGAGCAGCCCGCGCTCGGGGCAGTGCCAGCCCCATGAGGATGTGCACGTACCCCGTGCAGGGTGTCTGCCTGCGGTGGCACCGGGCCCAGGCTGGTGGCAGTGGCCTGAGGAGGAATGCCAGCACCAGGAGCTCCAGTTAGGTGGCACCTGAGGTTTTAGGTTTCTCAAGGATGCCTCATGCAAGGCTGGAGTGCTTAATCCCCTCTGGCTGGAGCTCTGTGGGCACGGAGCTGCTTGTGCACGAGCCCTGTGGAGCCTCCCGCACCGGGCGTGCCCCACGCTCTGTTTTTTTGGCAAGGCCTGGCCCGTGAGGCATGTGCAGGGCTTGCCAAAGCCACACAAAAGAGGCAGAGCCGAGCCCTCAGACGTGTGTGAGTGCAGCAGCCGCAAAGCCCGCGGTTACAGCGCTTCCCTGGGCTGGGGGAGAGGCCGGGTGGGAATTACCTCACCTGCTTCGTGCCCTGCCTCTTCCAGAGCCCCCTGGGAAGGAGAAATGAGGGTTTCTGACATGGAATTTTTGTGTCTTTCCTTGGAGTTTGCACAAGTGACTCAATACTGGCTGAAAGAGGAGTTTGGGAGTAAATGGGCTACTGGGTGGAATGAGAAGAGACCTTGAGACCTCTTTCTTCCAGAACTGCTCATTTATCCTGGGATTAATGAGCAGTTCTGGTGTTGAACCTCTGGAGAACATTCCCAGTTCACATTCCGCTGGTGCATAACCCCATCCTTTGCAATTACCACTGATTTAGGCAGCTCTCTGCTCAGGCTTGGCCTTCTCTGAGCCCCAACCCATGGATTTGCCATCCAAGACAAAAGCACCTCTGGAAATCTGTTCTTCTGAAGCCCCCTCATCTTGCCATGCTGGCAGGGGAACCATCAAATTGAAAAATCTGTGTTTTGGCCTTTCCCAGAGCTCTGGAGAAAGAGCAGCAGGAAGAAATGCGGCTGAACCTCAATTTTCCAAGGTGGTGGAATTACAGTGCTGGGTCATCACCAGTTTAGAAGGTTTGACAATTTCTGTCATGAGGGATGAGGGTTATTGAGGAGAGAGGAGTGGAGTGGATACTTGGGTCTGGGGGAAAATGACTTTGAATGGCTTTCAAAGAGGGTGGGATTTAATATCAGGGAGAAATTCTTCCCTGTGAGGGTGGGGAGGCCCTGGCACAGATTCCCAGAGCAGCTGGAGCTGCAGAGGTGACACCCAAGCCCAGGGGACAAAGGGACACAGGTAATGCCTCAGGTTTAGCTTTTCTATTTTTCAGGTTCTGTGCTGCTTTACTGTGTGGGTCTGGGCTTCACATTATGGGATGGTGAGCTCTCTGCACAGAGCAGGGACACAAAACAATTCCTGCTCCAGCTGGGCACCAAGGACAAATGATCCAAATCTCAGCCCAGGAGCACAAACAGCGTGGGCTGGAGAGAGAAAAACAAGCAGGGTGGGAGTGCCTGGGCTGGGGCTGGAACGGGACAATGAACTGCAAGGTGCAAATGGAGCAGAGCTGAGCCAAGGGACAGACCCCGTGCCCGCTCGTGCATTTTGGGACCATTTGGGTTCACCTTGGGTGCAGCCCTGGCTGGGCTCTGGTGCTGCCCAAGGTGGATCCATGGAGGAGATCCTTTCAATAAATCCCTGCTCTATTCTTTAGCTCTGTCAATCTCTGTTCCAGGGCAGCCTTCCCAAGGCATGACAGGGACTGAGCTGGGGCCGTGCAGGAGCAGGGGGAGGCTCTCAGGGGAAGGGGGAGCTGAGGTGGGAGCAGTGTGGGGGCAGCTCTGGGGCCCTCAGGAGCTGAGCTCAGCACAGGGCCCTGGGGATTATGGAAGGGCTGGGTGTTATTTGGGTTTTGGTGAAATTATTCAGAATTTCCTTAGGAAGAGCCTGAAAAAAGAGGCAGGGGCCACTGCAAGGATGGCTGGATTTCCTGATACTTCCTCCAGCTGCTTGACAGTGCGATTTAAGGAGGCTGTTCCCTGCTTCCAGCACTCCAAACTGCATTGGGTTCTACGTTTCCATGGGGATTGGATGCCAAGAACCCCCTGGACCTCCTGGATGGGCTGTGACTGGCCCTGTCAGCCCCCCCGGGCTTGGCCTGCACCCTGAGCACAGAATTGGATCTGGCAAGGTTGGAAAAGCCCTCTAAGATCCACTCCAGCCATCAGCCCATGCCCCACGAGCCACATCCGTACGTTTCTGGGACGCTTCCAGGGCTGGGGACCCCGCCGAGGGGGACAGCTGGGATCCGGGCTGGGGGCTGAGCTTCCCCACGGCAGGAGCCCCAGGACATGGCATCAGCTGGGCCCCGAGGGCGCGAACCCAGCTGGGGGAAGCTTTGGGTGTGCCCCAGGCTGGCAGTGGATGTGGCCTCAGTGCTCAGAGGGAGGAGTCAGGGGGGATTGAGAGGATTTTTGGGTTTTCAGCTCCCCCAGGGCCGAGCTTGTCCCTCAGCAGGTGAGACCCTGGGATGTGCAGGGAATGCTGAGCAGCGGGAATGTGCATCCCCACGAGATTCATGCCAGAGAGATCCCCCTGCAAGCACAGCCAGGGCTATTCTGAGGAATCCCTGAGGTTATAAATAGTAAAAACCCTGTGGGGAGCCGAGTCCTCTCACCTCCACTGTTCTCATCTTGTTTTCTCCCTGCTTTCCTTTATCTCCAGTGACAAAGGAGGGGGTTTGTGGCATCCAGGGGATGTCAGATATAACTAAAGCATGGCCTTCAGAGCAAAACCACCCAGGGCAGCCCCAGGCTCCTGCCCAGGAACTCCTGATGGAAAACTGCTCCATCAGCTGGGGCTGGAAAGCTCAGGAGCAGCACAGCAGCCAGGGAATTCCTGGGATAAAGAGAGTAAACAGGATCCCTCTCCTCTCCTCTCCTCTCCTCTCCTCTCCTCTCCTCTCCTCTCCTCTCCTCTCCTCTCCTCTCCTCTCCTCTCCTCTCCTCTCCTCTCCTCTCCTCTCCTCTCCTCTCCTCTCCTCTCCTCTCCTCTCCTCTCCTCTCCTCTCCTCTCCTCTCCTCTCCTCTCCTCTCCTCTCCTCTCCTCTCCTCTCCTCTCCTCTCCTCTCCTCTTTTTTCCCTTCCCTTCCCTTCCCTTCCCTTCCCTTCCCTTCCCTTCCCTTCCCTTCCCTTCCCTTCCCTTCCCTTCCCTTCCTTCCCTTCCCTTCCCTTCCCTTCCCTTCCCTTCCCTTCCCTTCCCTTCCCTTCCCTTCCCTTCCCTTCCCTTTTGGGAAATTTGGACTGTGAATATTAAAAATAATAATAAGAAGAAAAAAGAAATAAAATAAATAAAGAAAATTGAAAAGAAATAATATTAAAAAGAAAATAAAAAAGAAAATAAAAGCAGCCCCTTGGGCTGAATCACAACCACAGTGTTGATAAACATCCTTTACAAATCTATCCTTCACAATCCTCTCCAAACAATCCTCCTGATTGTTCTGAAACCACCAAAGCAGCAGCAGAGGTCACAAAATCAGCCCTTGTTTTGGATTTTGCAACACCTCCTATCAGCTTTGGAACGGGCTGTGCTGCTGGGAGGTTTAAATTTAGATTTCAAACTGCAACACTTGTTTTAATAATGCTAAAATGTTTTTTAAGATATGAAAAAAATTTCAATTTTTGCTCACAATAACGCATTCCTGTGACCTGAGATAAAATTGTCCCTGGTATTATATATATGTTTTTTTTAAATATGAAACTCTGAATACTTTGACGTCATTTCAGGTCGGACTAGAGAACGACAGAATTTCCAGCGGAGCAGAAAATCGCCTTGCTCCCCTCAGCTTTGATCCCTCTGCACTTGGAGTCAAACCCCCAGAAGGATGGAATTCCATGGCAGACTGGTTAACCAGTAACCCAAATTACAGCTCCACCTGGCCAAGGGCAGAGCCATCCAGCCAGGAGACACTGCCCAGACTGAGCCCGTGCCAAGTCCTCCCTGGGATTCCTCAGCACCTAATTACTCCCACTTTAATTAAACTTTCTCGTGCAACTTTCCTTGTTTCCTTCCCTTACTGATCTGCTGCTGGAGCCTCTCATCTCCTCCCAAAAAGAGCTGCATGGAAATTATGACCATCTTGGAGATGTTTTTGCAGTTTGGTTGTTTGAGTTTTTTTTCCCTCCAAATCAAGTGTTTCTACCTTCTTTTGAAAACATTTTTAAATCTTCTTTTAAAGATATTTTGGAAAGTTGCAAGTCTGATTAAAATGTGGTATTTTGACAGGAGAATTTTTTTTTTTAAATTTTGAGTCCCTGAGTAAAGAAAATTAAATCAATTCAATCATTTTGCAACAAATTGCAAGACTGAGAGCTGAAATAACTTTACTGAAGGTAAAAAAAATCAAAACCTCGGGAGTTAATTTCTTCTCAAGCCCTAATTTAAGAGGGAAAGTGAGATATTCTCAGTGTCATAACATTCAGTGTTACAGCATCAGCATTTTTTCTGGAAAACCTTTGTAACCCCCGTGGGTGCTTCCGTGGATCTGCACATTGTTCAGAACAATGGGATCCGTCCTGCCGGCGGCACAATCAATGCCCCAAAGCACCAATAAACCATATCAATAATTAATAATTAACCCCCTATTAAAGTGCTGAGGTGTAAAGGGCAGACACTTGCATTTTGTTTGTTTTCCTCGCTTTTCTCCCAGCTTTATGTCACCATCCAGAGGGACTTTGGCAGCCTGGGGAGGGGGGCCTGGGAGAACCTGGTGGGGTCACAAAGGCCAAGGGCAAAGTGCTGCACCTGGGGAATCCCAAAGGCGAGCAGGGCCTGGGGGATGTTAAAAGCTCAGCAGTGAAGGTTTGAAACCCAAAATCACCCCCATGTCCTGGGCTGTATCAAAGGATGAGGGAGAGGATTCTCCCTCTCTGCTCTTCTCAGGTGATTCCCCACCTGCAGAGCTGCTCCAGCCCTGGGAATTCCAACACCAGCAGCACCTGGAGCTGCAGGAGAGAGCCCAGAGGAGCCCATGGAGCTGCTGCAGGGCTGGAGCCCCTCTGGAGCCAGGCTGGGAGAGCTGGGGGTGCTCCCCTGCAGAGGAGAAGGCTCCAGGGAGAGCTCAGAGCCCTTGCAGGGCCTGAAGGGGCTCCAGGAGAGCTGCAGAGGGGCTGGGGACAAGGCCTGCAGGGCCAGCACACAGGGAATGGCTCCCAGTGCCAGAGGGCAGGGCTGGATGGGATCTTGGCAATGAGGAATTGTTCCCTGGCAGGGTGGGCAGGGGCTGGGCTGGAATTGCCAGAGCAGCTGGGGCTGCCCCTGCATCCCTGGCAGTGCCCAAGGCCAGGCTGGACACTGGGGCTGGAGCACCTGGGACAGTGGGAGGTGTCCCTTCCCATGAGCTTTAGGGTCCCATCCCACCCAAACCCTTCTGGGATTTTCTCTTTAACCTCTGCCTTGTTCCCTGCCTCAGTTTCTGCCCCTGACTGATCTTTGCAGCTCCCTTACCCCAGCTTACCCCACACATCTCCCCTGGAGAAATATAACCTAGAAGGGGAAGTCAGGACAGGATTTAAAGAGAGGTCAGGAATGGATTTAGACTGCTGAACATTTCCAAACTGATTGCCTGAAGTCACTTGAAGTGTGCTGGCATGTCACCTGGTTGCCATTGCTGTGCCTGACCCTGGAGCACCTTGGGAAGGGGGATTTGTGCTGTCCAGGTGGCAGGAGTGCCCCCCAGGCTGGTCCCAGCTGGAAGCAGCCCTGTTGCTCAAGCTGCTCTCCTGCACTTGCTGCCGAGGCTGGGGCTCTCAAAGCACTGAGGCAGCTTCCAGGTGGTGATTAATTGCATGACACCTATTGTAATTATAAATTCCAGGTCACTCATCGTGCTGGAAAGCTGAAGGGGTTCAGCCATCAGGGTGGAGTCAAGGCAGACATCCCTGTTAAGGTGTTCCAATGAACACTCAACACACGAGGAATGTCTCCACAGGGCTGTTTAAACACTCTGCACTTTGCTTTTCTTGCCTTTTGGGCACAAAAATGTGTGATCAGGCAGGCACATGGGACTGCCTGTAATTGTCATTCACTTTATTAAAAACCTCCTTTCTTAACTGCAAATATTCCCTTTTCCATCCACAGAGCAAGGGAACAACAAGCTCTGCTTCCCACGTGGTGAGGAAAGGAGCAGGAGTCGGGAGCCTTTGGAGTCCTGACATTTTCAAAAATCCTCAGATTTCTTGATGTGGGAGAGCTGCAATTTTTTTTTCAATGTTTCTCTTTTCAAGAGCTCCCAGAGCAGGATGGAAAGGTGTCTTCAGGAGCACATTTAATAAGATTTAAAAGCAGCTGAAAAGCCAGATCAGGTCTGTGGCCTGTGACAGTCACCAGCAGAAGGCAGTGCCATAAGGGGCCAGGTTTGGCTGCTCCTGAAGGTTTTATCCAGGTCTAATAGAACAGGAGAGCCCTGCATGGAGCTGAGTGTGCTGATCACACATCCACACATTCCCAAAAGTCCCAGTTTATCCGGTGCCTCCCTGGATTCAATTCAGCCTCCATCTTGCCTCCCCTCGCTTTTATCTGACTCAAAGCCTGGTCCCTTTGTGTAAATTTGATGACATTTGTCAGGGTCAGGATCACCTCAGACTGCAGACTGACTGATCTTTGCAGCTCCCTTACTCCAGCTTACTCCACACAACTCCCCTGGAGAAATATAACCTGGAAGGACATTTCACAGGTCTTGGAGACATTCACTTTGTTTTCTTCCTCCAAGACCAAGATCCCAGCTCTCTCTCCCTGCCTGACAGACATCCCAGGGCATCCCATGAGTGCCAGCATCCCAGGAACACCAAACGTGCCCTGGTCGGTGGCTCCAGTTAAAAAACAAAGCCCTGCAGAAAGGGATCAGGATCTGCTTCCATTCCTGCCCTTCCACTTTGCTGTCCCACAGCCACTGGAACTCAAACTCCTGGGCAGGAAAGTGTCACCAGGTCCTTCAGGACAGCACCTCTGGCTTTGTGTCTTCTGCCTGAAGAGCTGAACTGGGTACAAGGTTAATCCATCCCTAGGGAACAGAACTGGATAACCCATCCCTGGGAGAGCAGAACTGGATAACCCATTCCTGGGGAACAGAACTGGATAACCCATCCCTGGAGAGCAGAACTGGATAACCCATCCCTGGGAGAGCAGAACTGGATAACCCATCCCTGGGGAACAGAACTGGATAACCCATCCCTGGAGAGCAGAACTGGATAAACCATCCCTGGGAGAGCAGAACTGGATAACCCATCCCTGGAGAGCAGAACTGGATAATCCATCCCTGCGGAACAGAACTGGATAATCCATACCTGGGGAACAGAACTGGATAACCCATCCCTGGGAGAGCAGAACTGGATAACCCATCCCTGGAGAGCAGAACTGGATAATCCATCCCTGGGAGAGCAGAACTGGATAACCCATCCCTGGAGAGCAGAACTGGATAACCCATCCCTGGGAGAGCAGAACTGGATAACCCATCCCTGGAGAGCAGAACTGGATAACCCATCCCTGGGAGAGCAGAACTGGATAACCCATCCCTGCAGAACAGAACTGGATAATCCATCCCTGCGGAACAGAACTGGATAATCCATACCTGGGGAACAGAACTGGATAACCCATCCCTGGGAGAGCAGAACTGGATAATCCATCCCTGCGGAACAGAACTGGATAATCCATACCTGGGGAACAGAACTGGATAATCCATCCCTGCAGTAGGGAACTGGATAATCCATCTTGGGAGAGCGGAACTGGATAACCCATCCCTGGGAGAGCAGAACTGGATAACCCATCCCTGCAGTAGGGAACTGGATAATCCATCCCTGCAGAACAGAACTGGATAATCCATACCTGGGGAACAGAACTGGATAATCCATCCTGGGAGAGCAGAACTGGATAATCCATCCCTGTGGAACAAATCCATCCCTGTGGAACAGACCTGCATAATCCACCCTGGATGTCAGAACTGAATAACCCATCTCTGGATATCAGAATTGGATAATCCATCCCTGCAGTGCAGAACTGGATAATCCATCCCTGTGGGGCAGAACAGAACTGGATTATCCATCCCTGCAGAAGAGAACTGGATGATCCATCCCTGCAGCTCACCAGGATGCCAGGCAATATCAGCCTCATCCCTCCAGGCTGGCCCTTGGCCCAGGGCAGTGTCCTGCCATGGGGACAGACCCTTCCTGGGTCACATCTCCTGGATGTCACAGGTGGTCCTTGCCAAGGCCACCTGCCCTTTCCCACCTCCCTGGCAAGGAAGGAGCCAGCACATCCCAGGACCTTCCCCTCCCTGTGTGAGCCACCTGTCCTGGGGACACCTTCGTGTTTGTGGTGTGGGCAGAGGCAGCAGTGCCAACACCTGGGGCCAGGCTGCCTCTGCCCACCCCTGAGAAGGACACTGGGCTTCCCTGGGAGCCTCAGGATGAGAAAACACCTGAAGAACCCCACTGTGACCACGGCAAACAGCCCTTGGGAGTGTGTTCAGCCAGACCTCAAACACAGGGCAGGACAAATCTGTTATCAGCAAACCACGCACACTTTCACGGCTTTGGGTTCCTCTCTGCAGGGCTGCATTTCAGGACTGCCTGGGACTCACTGAGGTCCCTTTTGCTGCTGAAATCCCACATCCAGCTCCAGCAAGAAGTGCCACCTCCCCTGGGACAGCACAGAAGGAACAGCCCAGCCCAGGGTGGCTGCGGGGAAGCCAGCTGGGACCTTGAAGAGCAAATCTTGGAGGAGTGAGTCTGGATTTTCAGTAACAGACCAAGAACAAAGCCCTGAGGGCTGCTCAGCTCCCCCAGTCCTCCTGTGGCACCAGTCCCCATCAAGAGAAAGGAGCCAAAAGGGAATTCAAGAGCTGCCTCAGGAGAGGCCTGGATGCTGCAAATGAACTTCAGGATATTCTCCACAGAGCTGACTTTAAGCCAAAATAAGAAGAAACTGGGATCTGGAGGATGCCTTTGTGTTGTTCATGTTCTTTAGTAGCCTTAAAAAATAATAATAAAAACTGTTGCAAAAAATCGTTGGAATTATTTTTAAAAATTTGTTGAAATTCCCCAACCACCACTGTTTGTGCAGGATTCTCTCCTGAGCCGCCCTCAGCACCTTTGGAATCCCATGGGCAGCACTCCAGATTCACTCTGTCAGCTCACAGCCCCACACAGCTGAGGAAACTCTGCCCCTTTGCCTTCCTCCAGACCGTGTGCTCACCCTTTCTCAGTGTGTGAAACACCTCCTTCAGCCTCACTGAGCTCCTCCCTGCCAGCAGAAAGCTGGGATTTATTACAGCTGATGTGCTGAGCTGGGGGGGGCAGGGGGGCAGCGAAAATCCCAAAGGAAGCCTCACTTGACAATGTCTCTTTCCAACACTTCCTCACAGCGGCTCCGTGGGGGATGACCAACGGTGGAAAAATGTTGCTCATGTCCCGGGACAAGAATGATGATTATTTGCTGGGCTGCCATCCACCACGGGGAATTCTGGCTCGTGACATCACCCCATTGTTCCTGCTGGTGCCAAGAGCACGCTGGGATCCCGAGTGCTCAATGGTTAAAGGCCTTTCCTGTTTGCTCACTCCTTGTTTCCAAACAGTGCCACTCGCTCGCGAGGGCCGCACGGGATGTCTCCTGTCCTGGGCTACTTTGTCCCTTTCGTCATGTCTGCCTGGAACTCCTCACAGTGACATGAACAATGTACTCCCGCAGTCAGAAACAAAAGGGAAAAAATAACTGCAGGAGGCAAAGCCCATCTTTGGCATTTAGGACCCCGTGCACGCCTTTGTTCCTTCTTTGGGAGCTGTGTTTGTGCAGCACGGCCCGGCCCTCCTCCAGCCCTGTTGTTTTTCTTTGTGATTTTAGTGTGGTGATAGTGCCAGGAGGGTTGGCCTTGGGAAGCTGGCTCCTGATCCTTATCAGGGGAACAAGGAGGACAGTGGCAGGAGCTGTGCAGGTTCTCCATGCTCCGGGGGGTCAAGGAGAGCCACAGCTCCCAGTGTGGGCTGGTCCCTCAGCACACAGCATGAGGGGATCCAACATCTGTGGGTTTGGGGCGCCAAAATGTGAGATCTAAAGGTGTTTGAGAGTGTCCAAAGATGGTGAAGGGTCTGGAGGGGCCGCAGGAGGAGCAGCTGAGGGCTCTTGGTGTGTGCAGCTGGAGCAGGGCACACCGAGGGCAGAGCTCAGGGATCTGCAGCTCCTCCCGAGGGGCAGCTCCCATCCCTGCTCTGGGACAGGGACAGCAGCCAGGGCACGGCTGGAGCTGGGCCAGGGCAGCTCAGGCTGGAGAGCAGGGCAAGGTTCTTCCCCCAGAGGGTGCTGGCACTGCCCAGGCTCCCCAGGGAATGGGCACGGCCCCGAGGCCGCCAGAGCTGCAGGGATGGCCAGGGTGGGGTTGTTGGGGGGTCTGGGCAGGGTCGCAGCTGGGCTGGATGGTCCTTGTGGGTTCCCTCTAGCTCAGGATGCTCCATCCTAAACCAAGCAGGTCCTCTTGGAACCACCACAGACACCGGAATAATCACTGAACCGTGGAGTCACTAAGGTTGGAAAAGACCTCCAAGATCATTGAGTCCCCCCAGTCTGTGGGATGTGTTTGGTGCTGAAGCAGCTGCTCCACCTTCTGTCTGGGCATTCTCCCTCACAAGCCCTAAAGGCAAAACAACTTTTTTAAAGTGTGGTTTTTCCATGGGAGCTCTTTATCTCTGGACAAAGCTCTCAGAGCTGGGTCAGCTCAAAGCCACTTCAGTGCACACCCCACCTCATCTCTGCAGGGTCCCTGCAAGAACCAGAGGCATTCATCCCAGCCCCACATCCTTTGGGATCTTTGAAGCTCCAGTGCCAAACATCCCAAGGTGTGCAGCTCAGGTTGGTGCCTGCTCAGCACAGGAGGGCTTTTCCTGGAGAAAAACCAGGAATTCAGGCTCCCTTCCACAGACACGGAGGAGCACGAGGGTGTAACATTTGCTCCATTTTCAGCCTGGTGGGATTTATGGGAAATGAAGACAACAATTGAGAAATCCTTGGATGAAAGGCCTGGTTTGTGAAGATGTTTTTGCACCTGGCATGACAGGCAGATAGCAGCAGATATCTGGGCTCTTCCAGCCACAGGCAGATTGCAGACAGGTACGTGGAGCTCCAGGTGCTCCTTGGAAACGTGAGCTGGGTGACAGAGCCCTGGCCACAAAAGGTGGAGGAAATTCCTTGAACCCAGATGCCCAAAATCTGGGGTTGGCTTGAGGCTGTGGTTCCTTGCCCGAGGCACGGGCTCTGGGTGTGACAGGGCTGATCCCTTCAGCAAACCAACCCCGCCGAGCCGCAGCGCCGCGGCTCTGTCCCGGCCCTCACCGGCAGCACCCCTTCAAAGACAGCGCCCTTTTTGTATTAAATGATGTCATTTACTGGCCAGCCTTCCCTCGGGGTGAGCAAACACGGCTGCGTTGCCTTCCCCACGTCGAGGGGATCGTCTTTCAGCCCGCAGTGACCAGGATGAGGAGCGCAGGAACGGGAGCCAAGGCAGATTTATTGTATCACTGGGCTGGCATCTGGAATGTCACACACAACTCTGACATAACTCTGAAACTTGGCACAGCTGGAATATGGGCAGTAACAGGTAATGCTGCTTTTGTGTTTCCCTGTTTTCTTTAGAATAATTGTTGCATTGGGACAGAGGTTAAACACTTCCCTCTGTTTGCTTTGTTTTATGAGCTCTGTCTTTATTTTCTTATTAATTTATCATTTGCACTCTTCCTGATTTTCTCTGCCTGACACATCCCCTACTCTGTTATTTCCATGGCATGCCTGTACATACATTTTTCATCCCCTCTGGCCTCTGTGCCCCTTCACTTCATGCCCTCTGTGCTCTCCTGTGCAGTTTCTTTGCTCCCGCTGGTTTTCCCCGCACACACCCCCTGTGTGCATTTTGCATGAGCACAGAGAGGGATTCCCACTGCTGCTTGGACCGAGGGAATGTCAAATCCTGCAGACTTTCCCTGCAGGACTGCAGTCATCCCTGTGTTATTTCCATGAGCTGCTGTGAGCAGTAGCTCTGGCTCAGGAGCCGTTTTCCTCACTCTCCCTCACTGCACTTTTCCTTATTTCCCTTTCCTTTCCCGCACACGTGTTCCTGTGCATGAGACCTCACCGTGGCTGCAATTGCCACCACCTTGCCCATGACAACAGGGCCATAAAAGCTGAACTGCGCATGGTAAACAAATAAAATACACTCCCTTTCCCAAGAAGCTTTTGGGAACCTCTTGCAAAAGGCAAACACGGCGATTTCGCTTTTCCAAACCGCTCACAGGATTTGCCGTGCCTGGAGCTACCATTCCAAGCTGGATCTGGTGGTCCCAAGGAATTCAGGGTGCCTGGAAGCTGTGATCCATCCCTGGCATTGTCAGGACCCAATACTTCCCAGAGGAATTTCCTGCTTCTGCCTGACACACCACGGGCAAGGTGAAGGGCTTTGACTCCTCCTGGTGCATGCCAGGAGTGACTGTGCTTCACATGATTCGCATCCGAAAAATGTGCAGATAAAGCCGAGTGTGCCACATGGATGCTGAAGCGAAATTAGACTGTGCACGGGCAGATTTATTGCAAGAAACTTTAATTGCTCAACGTAACAAAAGTCTTTAAGTTGATTTACAGGAAAAAGTAGAGGAGAGAGAGAGAGAAAGGCAAGACTGTCATTGCATGAACTGAGCAGCAATTTCAAGTGAGCTTATCAATTAGCATTTTTATTGAAATAAAGTAAGTCAAATTAAGACATTTCAAGTAAAAACTTGACTTTGATCTTGAACCCTGCCCAGTCTGTGCAGTTTAAAGCATCCCCCGGGGCCGGGGGGCTCCCAGGGGGACACTGGCTGCAGACCCCGCTGTGCTCGCTGCCTTCGCCCGCAGCCCCGGCCCCGCTCGGGGCACACTCTGCCTCACCGCATCCCGGCCCCGTGGACTTTTCCCACTGCCCGGCGCCTTCTCGCCGGAGCTCCCCAGGCAGAGGAACGCGAGGAGTCTCCGGGGAGGAGCGGGGGGTCCGCGCCCGCCCCACGCGAGCCCGGCGTTCCCCGGGGGCGGAGCGGGTGACGCGCCGGGCCGGGGCTATAAAGCACCTGCCGGGCGCCCGCCGGCTCCAGATGCAGCGCTGCGGCTCCGCTGGAAGAGCTGGGACGGGAGGAAAAGGAGGAAAAGCCCAGGAGAAGCCCCAAAGCCGCCAGCGCAGAGCCGCGGTCATGGGCAGCCACCCCGCCGTGCTGCTGGCGCTCGCCCTCTGCGCCCTGCTGGAAGCCGGTGAGCCCGGGCTGGAACTAAAGCTTCCCGGGGGTGCCCGCACGGGAGGGGGGACCCCCTGCGACCCCTCGGCGCGGGGAGAGGGCCGGGGGTGCCCGGGGTGGGCGCGGAGGCCGCGGGCGCCGTGCGGGACCCTCGCTCCGGGGAGCCCCCGGGGCTGTGCGGGTCCCGCCGGCACCGGGACACACGGACGGGACCCTCAGCGGGGACACACGACCGGGCCGCTCATCGCTCCCTCCCTCTGCTGCTTGCTGCAGGTCTGGGCCATCCCCCGGCCGAGTCGCACCTGGCCGCGCGGCCGAGGAGCAAGAGATGTTCCTGCAACAGCTGGCTGGATAAGGAATGCATCTACTTCTGTCACCTGGACATCATCTGGGTCAACACACCTGGGTGAGCAGAGCGCGGCGCTCGGGCTGCTCTGCCGATGGGCAGCGGCTGTACCTTCTGCTGGAGGAGGGTGGGAAAGGCTCCCGGTGCTCTGCGGCTCTGGCAGCACCTGCTCCGGTGCACGGCCAGCCCAGAAGGGGACAAACTGTGCTGCTGCTGCTCGGGTGTTTGTCCAACCCCCGGGGGTCGGGGTGAAAGCACAGGGCGCTGCTTCCTCCCGGGCTCGGCTGTTCCTGCGGTTGGCACCTCTGCGAGCCCGCAGCAACACCGAGATGTTGTGGCCGCAAGTCAGAAAAGTTCCTCTCGTGCTCGCACGCGTAACCCTGGCTGCTGCCTGCCAGTATTGTTAATGAGACAGTGGTGGGCTGGCACTGCGGGCCGCGGCTGCCAAGTCCTGCCCTCAGGAATGCCGCAGCAGCTTTCCCGGCGCTTTCAGACCAATGGCCATCGCACTGGAGCACAACACATGCGCTCAGGTGTGGTTATAATCGTGCTTGCTGACATGCATTTACAACTCGCTGCTTGCTCGGGGAATAGTTGCAGTCGCTGCCAATCCTGGAGCCTCTGGGAGAGGAGATTGCCATCAGAGATGGAGCAGGAGTGTGCTCGCAGCTCTGGGAGCAGGCTGGGAGCACCAGAACCTGCTCTGGCCCTGAGACTCCTCGGGCTGTGCAGTGTCCCGTGTGTTAAACCTGCGGGGAAGGAGAGTTCTGACACCTCAGCCGTGCCGGGGCTGCTGGGCTGGGCCAGCGCTGCTCCTCAGGAGCTGTGCCACCCATGGGAGCCGCCGGCTCGCCCAGCCCGTGTGGCAACCCTTGCATGGGCACCTGCAAGGAGAGAAAACTCCCGTTTGCAGGCAGCACAGAGCGGCCATCTCCCGGCAGGGAGGGGTGGGGTGCAGAAAGGAAAGGTGGGAGAGGAGCTGGAGTTTGAGGCACAGACCTGTCAGTGACCTTTTCACCTTCTGTCCGTAGATGAGTCTTTTATTATCCTGGCACTGTCTTGGCTGCCTCCCAGGACCCTGGTACAAACTTGCCGGCCAATAAAAAGCTGGTGGCATAGCTGAATTCCTTTGTTTTTCCCAGGCACACCGCTCCCTACGGCTTGGGCAGCCCGCCAAGGCGGCGCAAGAGGTCTGCGGGCAGGTGCGAGTGCTCGCACTCCAGGGACAGCATCTGTGCCACCTTCTGCCAGGGCAGGCCTGGGTAAGTGCAGGGGGTGTCCCCGGGGGCTGCCCAGGGGGTTGAGACAGGCAGGGCTCAGGAGCTCCCTGGGGATGGCTCTTTGCCAGCAGCTGGGACTTGTCTGGTGGCTTTTTTCTCTCTGCCGAGAGCCCTGGCAGTGTCACCCGGTGGTTTGGGTGTACAAGGGTCCCTTCAGCAGCTGAGAGGCAGCAGTGTCACCTCCATCCCTGCTGCTGCTGCCGGGAGGCTGGGGAAGCTCTGGGCGTGCTGGTGGGGATGGGACAAGTGAGTGTCCCCTGCTCAGAAGGGAGAGCTGGCAGCACCCTGGGAATGGGGACAAGTGAGGGTGTGGATTTTGGGGACACCAGTGTCCCCTGCATGGCTCAGAGCAGCCAGATGTCCCGTGGCCACCTCTGTTTTGGTGCATGGGGGGGTGTCAGTTCGGCTCCAGCAGCGCTGCTGAAGGGAGCTGAAGTCTCTGTGGATATCTGTCATTAATTCCACAGCCAGGCAATAGTTACAATCCCCAATCATTTATTTTGCCTGTGAATAGAGGAGCTCTGGCACGAGGGAATAGCAGTCAAAGTAAGCCCTGAATAGCTCCCAAATAGCTGCAATTAACCCTTCAAAGCCGTGCATTCAGCTGTCTGTCACCGGGCCAGGCTCCCCCTGAGCTCCCCACAGCCTGGCTGTGGGTGGCTCAAGCTTCTCCTCTTGCTCTTTAGGTACCTCCGGAGTCTGAAGCTCCCCGTGAGCTCTGGAGCATCAGTGAGGTCTCTGCAGAGCGGTGCTACCAGGCCTCCCCATCATGGGCTGCTGAGAGCTCTCAGGTGAGCAGGGCACCTGAACCCACTCTGAACATTCCTCATGAGCACTTGAAGATGTGTGGTTGTGGCCCCAGGCTGCAGTTCCCACTCGGATCTGACCTTCTGCCTCCTCCTGTCTCTAAATGAGGAGCCTTGGCTGTTTCTGCTCCCTGTGGCACTGAAGGCTCCGTCTGAGGAGCCAGGGCTGCATGTGCCCTTCCCAAACCACAGCAATGTCACACCAAATGTAATTCCTGGCTGGAGTGGGGAGTTCCTCTGATGTGGGACAGCCAGGTGGGTGATGGATGGAGGAGGGAGAGGGGGATTGCATTGTGTAGGCAGATAATTTATGGGACAGTAACTTTGGACCAAAGGACAGAGCTTTTCTAAGCCACATCAGGGAATTGTGGGGAGAAATAACAACTCCAGGAGTGTGACTGAGCTAAAGGGAGGTGGCAATTAAATCAGAGGCAATGGGGATGCTTTCTGAAAGGCAGATGTGGGGAAGCAGCACCTTGGGTCATCCTTGAATCCTCTGACACCTCGTTGGGTTTGATGGAGCTCCACTGTGCCTTAATGCAGCTGTGGACAGCAATTCCTGCTCCTCCTTCCCCATCTCCTGCCTCCCAGCAAATGGTGGTGAGGGGTAGATGAATGTGATAATATGGGGTACTGAGTAGGGGACAGATGGGCTGGAGAGTGACCATGGTGTCCCTTCTGTCCCCAGGGACCTCAGGGTCTCCAGCCCACGCTCCAGCAGACACCAGCAGCGCTCGCGGAGGGACACACAGCCACCAGCTCTGCCTTGGGAAAAAAACATCTGGAAGAAGAAGAGATAAGAGGGGCACACCAAGCTCACCAGAAGAATTTGGAGTCCCGTGGGTGCCACCAGCTCTGCTGTCGATTGTTAGAGCTGAAGGGAAGGCCATGAGTGGAAGGGAAGGAGGCAGAAGTCTCTGTGTTCCTGCTGCATGAACCTGGGCTCAAGGGACTGCTGCAAAGGGAAAAACTGTCTCCATCCAGTCAGAGAAGTGTCCTGGAGCTGAATTGTGCCTTTTTGGATCAGGCAAGGGTCGTGCTGGAGCAGCCCTGGCTGGACTGTGCCCTGGAGCCCTCGGCAGGGGCTCGCCAGGGGTTCTGGGCAGGGCTGGACCAGGCAGCACTGCCTGGAGCTGTCCGAGCCTGGCCCATCCAGAGGGGTTTGGCTGCTCGCTGTAGTCAGGGATGAGCTGCCTCCAGCCCGAGCCCACCTTTGCACTATCTTCTCCTGTCAGTCAGTGCCCATGGACGAGGCTCCCGTGGTGGAACAGCTCCCAGTTTGTGTTAAAGTTTATTTCATCATCACCTGGAGCCAGCTGAGCAGTCAGGGGCACTCACTGGCTGAGAAATCTCTGGGCTGGATTTCCCCCGAGGCCCTGGCTGTGGCTGAGGTGCAGGATCAGTTACCCCCGGGATGGCCCCAAACCCAGGTGGGGCTGCTGGGGGGCTGAGCTTGTGCAGGAGCCCCCAGCCCCCACAGCCAGGGGAGGGGAGCAGAGCCCTGCTGTGGGTCAGTGACCCCATCCCATCTCCTTGGACATACCCTCAGTGACAACTTACAGCTCCTGAATATCCCAGCCTTCTCCCGGCTGGATAAGGCTGGGGCAGCAGCAAAGCCTGGCTTGCTGCTGGGCTTAGGTCAGCTCTGAGCCGGGCTCTGGACAGTAAATGAGCAGCCAGGGCTAGCAGGTCACTGTGGGGAGGGGAATGCAGCTGGGGAGGGCAGCCAGGCGGGAATGATGAAGAGGGAAGGACTGGTTGGAACAGGGGCTGGAACCGGGTGATCTCTGAGGTCCCTTCCGACCCAAACCCCTGTGATTCTGTAAGGGAGCACAGCCCTGCCTGAGCTGAGGCTCAGGTTTAAACCCAGATCTGCTGGCCCAGGGGAGGGAAGGAAACATTTGGGAAAAACACTGAGCGCAGGGCCTGGAAACCAACCTGGCAGGCAAAGGCAGCCCCAGGGCCCGGAGCTGTGTCACAAATGCACTTTTGTTTGCCTGGGCAGACTGAGCTCTGCAGGGAGCCAGGGCTGTCACCTGGGCAGGGCAGGCAGAGAACTGCTCTCCACTGCTGGGTCCCTCTGCTGCCCACGCCAGGATTGCACAGGAGCTTTGGAAAGGCTGCTTGAAGTTGGTGGTGGACCAAAATCTGTGGCTGTTGCAAGTGTAGTCCCAATGGACAAGAAAAAGAATTCCTTGATTTTGCTTTAAGCCCCAGAGAGGGGAAAAATAAGACCAATTGACTGTATTGTGGATGAAAGAGCAGATTAATCATTTGGTCCCCAAAGCTGCAGAGAATCTGTTTTTATCTTTGACCTTCTGAAGGTTGGAGTCACTCTAAAAAACCAAAAGAAGAAAATCCTGAAAGGGTTTGTTCCAGAGGAAATTTTGCACATGGTTTAATGTGAGTAATTTAAAATAAAACTACTGCTGTAAAGTACTCTGTCGATCTCCTCGTGTGTGTAATGTCCCACCCTTAAGTGGGATGCATCCTTACTGCACACCTGCCATATGTAGCATCCTGAAATCTGTATATTTATTTAAATCTATTGATTTTTTTAGACAGTAATTTTCAATGTGTAATTTGTAATAAATAATGACAACAGTCAATGGTACTTTCCTTCCTTATTTGGTGGCTGGGGGGTGGTGAGTGAGGTGAAAGGAATCCAGATGGCCAAAATAAATGGGGGGCTGGGAATGGTCCTGGGCGCATTTCAGTTCCAAGTGAACCCATCTAGAATCCTTCTGGCTGACTCAAACATTCCTTATCTTCAACACCTTCTTCCTTCCTGGATTTCTCTGGCAGCAGGGATGGGGAGCTATCCCCAGGTTTGTGGATGTGGGACCAGTTTGGATCCCCGTGCCAAGGGATCCTGGTGGTGTTTGCCCATGGCTGAGTCCAATCCTTCCCCATCCCTGTGGCTGTGGGGTCAGCGGGGCAGGGACAGAGCTTTAGATCTGGGAAGGGATCCTATTATTATTTTCATTTTTATTTTTACTTTTTATTTTATTTATTTATTTTATTTTTATTTTTTATTTTCTTCTTATTATTATCCCATCTAGAATCCATCTGGCTGACTTAAACATTCCTTATCTTCAATAGAATATCCTATCTATTATTAATATCCCATGTAGATGGGATTGGATATTATTATTTATTGCTATTATTGTTATTATTAATATTTCAGTTCAAAAGCCATCATCGAAAGGATGATGTGAAGATGCTGAAGGCTCAGGAGAGCACCCAGCCTTTCCTATTCCCTGATTTTCCTGGCAGAGCTGCCTCTCCCATGGCCAAGCCTCCACCCCAGGGCTTGGTGTGAAAACCAGAGTCCTTCAGATGTTCCTGTGACAATAAATCATTGCTCCTGGGACTTTAATGGTAAAGGCACATGATAAAAGGAGCTGGAATTGCAGGTAAAAGGGGAAAAATGTACCTTGGTATTGTATTTGTGGGGAGCCCTGTGGCAGGAAGGAATGATGAATCTGACTCCATGTTCTCAGAAGGATCATTTATTACTTTATGATACTATATTATATTAAAGAATACCACACTAAACTACACTAAAGGATACAGAGAGGATACTCACAGAAGGCTAAAAAGAGAATAATGAAACTCGTGACTCTCTCCAGAGTCTGACACAGCTTGGCCCTGATTGGCCAAAGAGTGAAAACAACTCCCAGCAGAACCCAATGGAACAATCACCTGTGGGTGAACAATCTCCAAACACATTCCACACGAGCACAACACAGGAGAAGCAAATGAGATCAGAATTGTTTTCCTTTTCTCTGAGGCCTCTCAGCTTCCCAGGAGAAAAACCCTGGGCGAAGGGATTTTCCAGAGAATGTGAGTGCCACACCTTGGACCCCTGCAAATTCCCCATGGGGTGTGTACAATATCCACAGCGAAGTTCTCCCCTCCTCTGCCCAGCTGAGCTCCACAACAGGCCTGGGATTGTGCCTGTTTTGGTTCATTCCACGGGGTCCTGCTGGGGTTGACTGCACTGGTGTGAACAGGGAAAATGAGGATTTTCTGCATTTCCCAGGAGAGATTTCTCCATCCCTGCCATGTCTGCTGAGCCAGCCCCAGGATTTTATTTGCCCTCCTGAAGTCCCAAAGGAACCTTGGCTAGGCCTTGGTGTCAGAGGGGAAATATCCCTGTGTGGGGTGCTCAGAGGCTCCTGGCACCAGGGGAACCCCACGTTTTGGCAGGTGGGACCACAGGAGATGCCCTCCAGCTCTTCCACAGTGTCTGGTCTTGGAGCAAAGACGGAAAATCTGAAATAATCATTGGGGTGGGGCAGGGCTGAGAGTTTTTTGGGGACCTAAGATCAATTATCACAGGAAATTTTGACATAGGAATATTGGGAAATATTCCAGGGAGGTTCCCCCACATTCAAGTGGGGAAACTTTGGGCTCAGCAGTGAAAAGCAGAGAAAGAAATCCCAAAAAGTGCCCTGATCCCAAAAGCTCAGCAGAGCTACTTGCTGGGATGTTCTACAACACCCCTCAGTGCCACCAAGGACTGAGGGACAACCTGAGCCTGGCAGGAGCCCCTGGTGGGGCTGGACTGCTGCCAGCCTCGGAGCAAAGCCTTGGGCACAGCTTTAATTACCAGCCCTAATTAGGGAACACCAGAGGGAAGAAGATGCTGAAGAGCATCTTAATTAGGGTGAGAAGGGATAAGAGAGGACTGTGCTTATTCTTCAGTTATTGAATTTGCTGATAAAGATTAGCTGAAGGAGGAGCATTTTATAAATTCTCACAGGTAACAGGAAAGAGCAGAATAATGAAACTTCATTTAAGTGGGAAATCCAGGAAATCAGGCAACCTCCAAAGGCAGCTCTGAGTATAAGAGATGGAGCATCTTTAATAAGATCCAGCTTTTTTCCTATTGATAACTCCCGTCAAAATGGACACCTTGTGCCCTGCATGTGACTCTCCTGTTTTTCAGGAATTCCTGGAAAAAGCCCTTCCCCGATGGTCCACAGGCTGCAAACTTCCCTCCTGCTCTGTGGGACCGTTCTGTCCTCATCAGAATGGGCAATATTTTTTTTTTTTTTTTTTTTTAATGGGACTTTGTTCCCTTTTAATATCTGTTGAACTGGTTCTGCCTGGGAGAAGATGTGTGACATAAAATAGGGTGAAGTTGAAAGAAGCAGCCCCAAACCTGTGGAGGAGATTCTGACAGGCCACCAGGAGATTTTGCAGGTAGATTTTACCACAGAAATGGCTGTTGTGGTGATTTTGGCTTCTCATCTCAGGTGGGCAAGGAGAGAAGGACAAAACTGAAATGGTCCCAGTCACGTTAAAGGATCGCACAGTTTAAAATTGCATTAATTAGCTGGGCTGGGTAACGAATGAGCTCCAGGTAAGCACATGCTGGGTGAAACTCTCTGTCCCCTGTGCTGGGGACAGGGAGGGAGGTGCCACTGGCTCAGCCCGTGCTGGGAATTGTCATTGCTGAGTGCCTCTGGAAGCACAGCCTGGAAAACAGGGTGAGAACACCTTGCTGAGCATCGTGAATTAGTGGGAAAACACCTCAGGGGCTGGGCTCTGAGGGGGAGAATGACAAAGCTGATCTGGGAGATTTCCCAGACTCTGGGATCTCTTCTTGCCTGTGGTGGGGCTGGTGGAAAATCCAACTGGGATTTAGGAGAGCACCCACAGAGGCTGGAAAATCCAACTGGGATTTAGGAGAGCACCCACAGAGGCTGGAAAATCCAACTGGGAGCTGGGAGAGCCCCCGCAGAGGCTGGAAAATCCAACTGGGAGCTGGGAGAGCCCCTGCAGAGGCTGGAAAATCCAACTGGGAGCTGGGAGAGCCCCCGCAGAGGCTGGAAAATCCAACTGGGAGTCATGAGTGCCCCCACAAAGGCTGGCAAATTCTCTCCCAAGTCCCTCCAAAGACAGGGATGTCCCCTTGGCACATCCTTTCATTCTGACCCCATTATCTGCAGTATTTGGTACCAATAAGTCACCCTGAAGCTTTTTTAGTATTCACCATGAAAATCTCTACGCCTTCATTCCAGCAGCGGGACTGTAACAGTTTAGAGAAGATCCGGGCTGGGGAATGAGCCCCTCCCCAGGGATTTGATGGCAAATCTGAGGTGCTGCTCTGTGACTTTGTTGTTAAAAGGGAATAATTCTCCCTCCAGCTCCTTTGCAGGGGGAGGAGGAGGAGGGAGCACACACAGCAATTAAGAAAAATGTCTTTGACCTTCAGCAACTTAATCAGTTGCCAGTGTTCTTCCTAATAGTGTGCTAATGGTTAAGTTCTTCTGGCTGCCATAAAAAGTGCTATAACTGGAGGCTACAATAAAGTGCTGATCAACCCATCAAGTGAGTCAATCCAAAAGTAATATCTGTCTTTGTAATGACTGTAATAAAAGCCATGCCAAAGCCAGGAGATGACGTGAATAAGAATGCTGCTTAATTATGCTGGGCTGCTCGGCTGGGTGCTTGTGCCACACTGCCAACCTGCTCTGGGGTGACACTGCCACCCCTGCGTGGGGGAGCCAAACTTTGTATTTGTGTGGTCTCCAAGGACAGTCCTGAGGGGTTGGGACAGATCTCCAGCCAAGCCAAGCAGAGTCTTGGTGCAGAAAAAGGAGTTGAATTTGGGTTGGGGCTGTGCATCCTGACAAAATGCAGGAGGGAGGCATCACTGTGACTCCTTCTGTGAGAGGCCGGGGCTGGAAAAAGGGGAAAAGGTTCCCTGTGCTAAAAAGGGATTGATGACAGTAAGCAGAAAGAGGGGAAAGCCAGGATTAGTCAGGGAGACCCTTCCAGGCACTGGGGTGGATCTAAGGGGCTGGCTGGAAAATCCAACTGGGAGTTGGAAGAGCCTCCACAGAGGCTGGAAAATCCAACTGGGAGTTGGAAGAGCCTCCACAGAGGCTGGAAAATCCAACTGGGAGTTGGGAAGTTGTTGCCTTCCATGGCAAACACCCGTCCCTGAGTGTTTCCTGGGAGCTGGGGGCTCTTGGCACCCCGGGCACTGCCCAGGGCAGGATGGAGCACAACCCCGTCCACAAGCCAGGTTTTGTCTGTGCTGCCCTTTGCACAGGCACAGGTGAATAATGGAGCACACCACCCCTGGAGCCTGGAACCTCCCCCTGGGGAACCGTCCTGCTGTGCAGGGGAGCTGCAGGGAGCACAAAGGGATGGAGAGGAACACCAGCTGCTCCCGCTGCAAGGATGGCCACTGGCTTTGTGAGAAACAACCACTCACTTATAAAATGTTAAAAGGTTTATTAAACCTTTACAAAGAATTACAACAAAAGGACTAAATAAGGAAAAATTGAAGCACTGGGAACTGCCCTCGTGGATACCAGGTGCCAGCTCGTCTTCAAGATGGATGCTCAGTCTTTTGTACCCCTGGGGGCTGCATCAGCCAGCCCTGGCCCCTCCCAAAGTCTGTCAGTCAGCTCTGCTTTGCCATTTATCAGCGGAAACTGCTTTCTTGTAACTGGATTGGAGGTCAGGTGTTGCTGTGCCACAGCCCCTGAGCACCAAGCTTTTCCATTCCCCCCTGCCCAGGCAAGGGACACGTGTGCACACCTTCTTCTGCCTGTCCTGGACAGCCCCGGCTGCCTGATGGCAGCAGTGCAGGGGGGAAGGGAGCTGTGGGGAGAGCAGAGGACATCTGAACTACAATAACATAACCATACATCACTGGAGCTTCTCTTAATACTCACACAACAGTTATCTTTTAATTGTGAGAGCCAATCATCTCGTTATCCATCTATAACAGCTTCCTCCAAAACATCCCGCTGCTCCGGGATCCCTGCGGGCACAAAGGAGCAGGAACCCAGCGTGGAGCTGGGGGCAAACACACCACAGCCCTTCAAGGAATTCCTCCCCCATCGGCAGGGAAAACAGGATGCAGGCCACATTCCTGCTCGCATAGACAAGGCTCTGCACAGCAGCACAAACACATTGCTCAGTCTCAATTAAACCCCGGCTTTATATCACCTTGCTGCTGATAAGGCTCTGATTAATGGAAGAATTGTCTTTTTATTTTTTCCCAATAAAGTCCCTGGTGTTAATTGTTTTTTCCCTCTCGCATTTCTCGTTTCAAAGGCGCTTTCGAGGAGGGCTGCTGATTGTGCTGGAAGTGGTGTGGGAACACTTAGTCTCTTCCTGGTTTTGTTTTTTGGGGCTAAGTGCTGCCACTGAGAGGAGCAGGTCCAACAGACAAATCAGCCCAGCGAAATCCTGCCCCGGTGCCTCCCGATAAACAAGTGAGATCCGTGTGTTTGTCCATGACACAGAAAGTGCCAGAACAATGATTTGGTGACTTTTGCCAGGGTTGTTTCCTCTGCACAGCCGACTTCCCTGGCGGAGCCTCAGCAGCGTAGCAACAGCTCAGCAAAACAAAAGCCAACCACGGCGAGGCCTTAGGAAAACATTATCCCGGTCTGAAGGGTGGGGCTCTGCTCTCCAGAGGAGCTGGGACTAGCACCAACGGCCCGGACTGCCTCCTGAACGCCAGGAGCATTAGCCAAGCTCCCGGGAAGAGCTGCGGATCCATGGGACAGGCGGCTGCTGCTCCATGCCCGTGGGTGATGTCCACGTGTGTCACACGTGGGGCACAGGGCTGGAATCTGCAGGCAAAAATGGGTAGTTTTAGTCACCCAAGAGCTCTCCTCTCTGGAGTGATGGCAGGTGGGAATGGCTCCGTTGGCGCCTGGCGGTCCAGCCCATGAGGGGCAGGGTGTGAGCAGCCAGGGGTCCCTGCTCAGGGGGACACACCTGACCCTGCCTCTGCCCTGGCACAGGTGAGAAATCAGGTGAGAAAACAGGTGAGAAAACAGGCCCTACAGATCCTGCTCAGGTATGGATTCAGGTAAAAACTCAGGTGAGAAAATCAGGCTCTACAGATCCTGGCTCAGGTGAGAACTCAGGTGAGAACTCAGGCCCTGCAGATCCTGATTCAGGTGAGAACTCAGGTGAGAACTCAGGCCCTGCAGACGCAGGCTCAGTAAGAACTCTGGTGAAACTCAGGCTCTGCAGACTCTGTCTCAGGTAAGAAGTCCGGCTCTGCAGATGCTGGGTCAGAAGGAACTCAGGCCCTGCAGACCCCAACCCCAGCAGCTCTGACACCAGACCAGCAGGGACATGTGGCACTAGGCTCCTGAAGTGCCCTGGAGCATCGCTCTGGACACTGCCACCACCCCGGGGACACTCACGAGGAGGCAGTGCTGAATGCCAGACCCACACCTGGGACCTGGAGCTTCTCCCCAGCCAGGCCAGCACAGGGAAAGCCCAGCCAAGGGCTCAGAGGGATGGGGTGTGGAGGAGACCAGGAAAAGCCAGGCTTGATAAAGCAGGAGGAGATTATGATCAGCGAAGGGACCAGCCAGTCCAGGCCAGGGGGAAGGTGTCTGAGTTAAAATGTTGGGCTCAAAAGCCCTGCTGGTGCACAGCAGGAGGTTCTCATGCTGTGAGAACCTGCAGGAAACTTCCAGTTCTCTGTGCTCTGTGCCCAGGGCCTCTCCTGTTTGGTGACTGTGAGCCAGTCCCCATGGTGAGAAACGATCCTCACTTCCAAAAAAAATGTAAAAGGTTTATTAAAACCTTGTCAAAAATACAACAGAAGACTGAATAGAGAAAATATTACAGCGCCAGGAGCAGAGGATTTTCCCCACCATGTGCTCACCCACACCATGGAGGTTTCCCCTTTTAACCCTTTAACCCTCCCAAGGTTCTGTCCATCGACTCCTCCTTCCCTGCCCAGCGGGGGAGATCAGGGCCTGACACCTTGATTGGGGGTCAGCTGCTGCCATGGGAACGAGTGACCCTCCCAAATGTCCCAAACCCAGGGCACCCCTGATCACAACACAAGGGGGGTAAAACACAGCTATGAATCTATAAAACTTCTCCTGACACATTTACAGGATATTTGCCTTTTAATTGTGAGAGTCAGCCATGGCATTGCTCATCTGTCTCACCACCATCACATCTGCTCCAGCTGTGCAGCCCTGTCCCCTCACTGCTCCCTGGCTGTGCTGTTGGATGACTGAGTCCTTCCCTCAGTCAGGGCAGCCTTTCCCTTTCCTCTTCCATTTCCACATTTGAAGCTTTCTGCACTCTCTTTGCACATCTCCACCCCGCTGCTGTGCTCTCCTGCTCCACTTTTCCTTCCCCTTTCTTTATCTCCCAACCTTTTTGTTGTTACGACTACACTGATTAATTCCACTTTCTTCCTTTCACCTTTTTCTCTCTGCTTTTCCTTGCACTTCTTTCCACAGCAGGCAAGTTTTTAGATTTAAGTTAAAAAAAGAAATAGGGCAAAAGGAAAGAAAAGGGATGGGGCAGAGAGGTCAAGACAGGAGATGTGGGGCAGTGAAAGAGAAAGAAGCAGCAGGAAAGGGCATCCCAATCTCAGCTCACACTTCTGGGGTGGGCAGTGAAATGAGTTGGCCTCATTTATATGAAATGTTTCTATTAAATTTATTACATTTACATTACTTAAGGCGCCCACCCCCGGGCAGAGCCTGCCCCCAGCCCAGGGGGAATGAGCAGCTCACGTCCCACTGCTCTGGGAGGCTTCTCCAGGGCACAGGGCCTGGGCCCAAGCTCTTTTCTGAGCTTTTTTTGCTCTCTCATTGTTTTTGTGGTGTTTTCCCAGGCTCCAGTGGGGTAAACCAGCTGGGAATGGCCTCGGGGGATACTCTGGGGAAGAGCCAGAGGGCAGGAGTGCCCTGAGGAGCCAGGGGAAGGTGGCACCAATCCTGTGCCCAGCTCTGGGTGCTCTGCTGGGCACGGGACCCTCTCCCACCACAGGCACCCTCTCCCACCACCTCTGGGGCTGTGGATGGGAGATCTGGGCTGCTCATGAGTTGGCCAAAGTCTCCTTGAACAGATTCATGGCAAGCGTTGGGTCCAGCAGTGAAAGGAGCCATGACGGGGAACAGAGAGAATTCTCCAGCCTGAGCTCAACAAAGTGTCAAACCAGATGGGTCCTTCCAACCTCACAGTGCCACTGGAAAGGAAGGGGAGGATGGAAGAGGAATTTGGGGCATGGAGAGAACTGGCAAAGCAGATCCCTGGGCAGAGGGGTGGGTGTTCTGTGGGAATGGCTGGGCAGTCACATCCTGCCCCTTGAGGGTTTGGTCCTTCTCAGCCTGCTTTCTGATGTGTAAAACCTCAGGTGAAAGGTGCTGAGCAAATGCAGAGCTCCCACCCGTCCTAAATCTGGAGAGGAATTATCCCTTTTTGCTGCCACAGGAATGTGCCAGCTCTCGGACATGGCAGGGAGGAGGGGGCTCAGCAGTGCCTCACCCCCCTGCCCTGGAGATTTGTGGGCACACTCTGTGTGTGCCATTCCCTGGGCAAACAGGAGCCCGAGTGCCCAAGGCTGCTGCCCCTTTGCACCTCCTCCTTCTGCCTTTCTGCCCAGCTACACCTCGAGCTGCTCCTGCAAGCTCACCTCGCTCTGGCTGCTGAGAGAGGAGCTGGAGGGCTGCCACGGGGGGCACTTGGGGAGTTCTCAGGGCTGTGACTCATGGCTTTGGGAAAGGGATGAAAATTGGGGGAAAATGAAGTGCAGCTACTTCAGTAAAGACGTGTGTAAGTTGCAGTTCCGGAGAGCCCGTGGTTCAGCTGCTGTTTTATGGGTCATATCCCCAGAGGGCTTTGTAAAGTACTTTTCTCTCTTAGTTCAGAAAAGTTAAAGATCACGAATCTGTATGAAAATGACTCCAGTTTAACGCTGACTTCAACACCTGGCTGGGTAGAGAATGTCAGTGCGGGTCTACTGAAAGGCTTTTTTTGATACTGAGCCAGCAAATGTCATGTTTGAAGTGTGCTTTTCAACAGGGAGTCTCACATCCCACCGTCAACCCAGGAGCTGGGATTTAAGGAAGATGTCAAATGCAGGTTGTAACTCCAATTGCTACATCCAGGTTTTGGAGAGGGATCCCCTTTCCAGTGAAAAACCTGGAGTTCCAGCCCACCTGGGTGGTGCCAGGCTCTGTGCAGGGGCGCCCAGGACAGGATGAGCAGTGGCCATGTAATGAAACACAACAAGTTCCACCTCAACATGACAGGGAACTCCTTTCCACGGAGCATGGGAACAGCTGCCCAGGGAGGGTGTGGAGTCTCCCTTCTGGGACATCCCAAGCCCACCTGGACGTGTTCCTGTGTCCCCTGCTCCGGGCAACGCTGCCTGGGCAGAACTGTGATGCCAGAGGTCCCTCCCAACCCCAATATTCCATGATTCTGGGATTCTGTGGGCAGCTGTTTGTGTGATCTTGGGCAGAAAGCCATTTTTCTGCCCCGTGAAGCCCTCCAGGCTCCTTGGTGTGTTTTTGGCACCCTGGGAGCCCAGTTCCCACTGCCTGGGCCGAGCTGGATCTGCCCTCTCAGATCGGGGGAGAGGGAGAGCCTGGGCAAGCTGGAACAGCACCTCCACGTCTGATGCTTCGTTCAAGGGCTGCTCTCTCTGTGTCACCTTTGAATTTTTGCCAATTAGCCTCTAGAGTGTGATTTAAATATTGTTGCTAATGTTAATGGAGGGTGTGCATGGTTTTGTATTTACAGCTCGCCTGCAGGCTTGGAATAACACTTGTCATCCAGACAGGAGAAGGAGCAGCAAGGTCAGAGTGCTGGCGGTGGAGAGGGAAGGTTTGCTGCCCATCAGAGATGTCCAGTCCTCCTTGAGGTCCTGCTCAATCACCAAAATTGATAATTTTGTAGCTCTGTTTCTGCAGAATCCCTTGAAACTAGTGAATTTCATCCCTGGTGTGAGTTTTCAGCTGCCCCAGGAAGCCTCTGATGGGGAAGGAGAACAAGGCATGTCCTGGTGTTCTCCTGGTGTTCCCTGGTGTCCTGATGTGGAAGAAGCCGCTTGGGACTGGGATTAGGGCAGTGATTTGCTCAGATCATCCCACCCTGCTCAGCTCTCAGCCAGAGAATGAACCCCTGCTCCCAGCACGTGGGAAACCCTCCTCGCCTGGGTGGGGTGGGAGAGGGGATGGTGCTGGGGTTTGCAGCACAAGCAGGGGCAATGCAAGGTTCCTCTGTGGGTCTTGGTGCTGCTCCAGCAGAAGGAATTCATCCTTGTGAGGTTCAGAGCCTAAAAGAGGGATGGAATCAGGTACTGAGAGAGAGGTGCTGCTCCCAGGGCAAGGGCTGAAACCACTGCAGCTGCACAGAGTGGAGAACCAGGGACACAGTTTAAAATTGCATTAATTAGCTGGGCTGGGTAACGAATGAGCTCCAGGTAAGCACATGCTGGGTGAAACTCTCTGTCCCCTGTGCTGGGGACAGGGAGGGAGGTGCCACTGGCTCAGCCCGTGCTGAGGATTGTCATTGCTGGGTGCCTCTGGAAGCACAGCCTGGAAAACAGGGTGAGAACACCTTGCTGAGCATCTGTGCTCGTGAAAAACACCTCAGGGGCTGGTCTCTGAGGGGGAGAATGACAAAGCTGATCTGAGAGACTTTCCCAGACTCTGGGATCTCTTCTTGCCTGTGGTGGTGCCTGTTTGCTGCTCCCCTTGGGCTGGGAAGAGCTGGGAATGCTGGTGATCACCAGGAGGTGTGGGGAGAGCTCTGCCTGAATTCCCTGTAGGGTAACTCAAGCACTGTCACCAAGCAGAGCTTTCTGGGATCACATTCACCATCTCACAGAATCATCGAGGTGGGAAAAGACCTCCAAGATCACCAAGTCCAACCTTTGGTTGTATCCCACCATGTCACTAAACAAGGCCGTGAAGTGCCACCTCTGCTTGGTTTTTGAGCACTCCAGGGATGGTGACTGCCCTGAGCAGCCCTTTCTGATTCCTGACCACTCTTCCAGAGAAGAAATTTTTCCTAAAGCCCAACCTGAACGTCCCTGGTGCCTCCCTAGGTTTTCCCACCCGTTAGGTAAGGCATTTCCATACCCACATCATTTCTGAATTTCAGTTTCACTTTCGGTGTGAGCAGCCTGGCTGGGCACAGGGGATCGGGACAGCCTCTCTTCATCCTCACAGGTGGATCCATCAGCTTTGTCCTCCCCTTCCTCTCCAGCCTGTGTCTCCAGAGGCAGTGGGGGATGCTGTGCCGGAGAAGAGGGATGCTGGTGCTGCAGCCAGGGATCCTGGTGGCACCGTCTTGGCAGCAATTCTGACACTGATAAGAGAGTTTTGCTTACAGGTGCAATCAGGCAGGAATGCAGGACAATCTATCCTTCTGTTGACCTACCTGTGACAGTGATCTAGAAATTATCGGGTGTTTTAAGAAGCAATTCAGAAATCAAGGGATGGTGCTTCAAGGAAAGCTGTTAGGGTTTATTGTCATTGGAACTCTTGTCCCATACTGGGACTGTGAATGATTAACTCCATGTGCTGTAGCATGAATGAGTTTTGTGCATTTTTTAAACTGCATTTGTTGCTGGAAAAGCCTGGCCCAGCTTCTTAGAGTGAAGCCACCTGCAAGTGCTGGATGGAGCCCCCAACTCCATGAAATAAACGTGGCTGGTGCAGAAGTTCTCAGTCTGAGCATGGTTTGCAAGCAGCAGGGAAGGAGTCGGGGTGCAAAGCAGAACTCTGACAGCTCCTGGGCACTGCCCAGGCCGAGCCAGCCCTTCTTCCCAAAGCAATGAGCACTTTAATGTCATTTCAAAAGCTTCAAGTGTATTTTATGAGTTTCTTTTACTCTCTTAAAACTTGTGCCGTCACTGGGCAAGGAGACATCAGAGATGGTTCCCTCTGATGGGTAAAAATGGAGGAACTTCCACAGGGAGCAGCCGATCAGAGGGATTGGTTTGAAGGACAAAGAAAATGACCCTGATGATCCCCAGTTCTGGTCCCAGTCCACAGGAGCCATGCTCTTGCTCCAGGGTCTGCCCTGGAAGTCAGGGGGAGGCTGCAAGGACACGAGAAAACAAGAAATGTGGGGCAGTGAGCTTTAATCCTCTCCCAGAGTCAGGAAGAAAAGGTGTGGAAGAAAAAGCCATGGAATATGTGAGAATGTGTGAAGAAAAGCCATGGAATTATGAGAATAATGCCCAGACTCTGGATAATCCATCTGGAGGAGGGACATGGAGAGACCACTTTGGAAATGCTTTGTTTTAACCGGGCAACTGCCTGAGACCTGCTGAGCTCTGAGGCACAAGGAGCAGGACAGGCAGTGCTGAGGCCACTGCCCGAGGCCAGCAGGGTGGTTTGGGGTTAAAAAAGAGCTGTAATTTCAGAGCAGAGCCATTTGAGTGGCCAGGTTTATCTGTAGGGAAGAAACGAGCCTGGCTTTGGAAAAAATGAGTTTTGTCTTTGACAGCCCCAGACCTGAGGAGCTGTCCTGGTGCCATGAGTGGGTCCCTGAACACCAGGAGATGTTTGACCAGAGCAGCTTTTTGTCCTGGTGTTGGTTTTGGGGGTTTGGAGAGGGTGGAATATTCAATCCCTCCTGGAGAAAAGGGGGTTCTTCCTCTGGTGAAAGAGTGATGCTGCTCTAATCTTGTGCTGCAGGGCTGATCTGGGACTGATTTCTGTGGGCTCTGAATTCTGTTTTAGCTTCTCCAGAGCACCCCAGATGAGATGGGATTTTGTGCCAAGGTGGGATGTAGGCCCTCCAACATCTCCTTCCATCCCAGGGCCCCAGGTTATCACCAGGCTTGGGGTAAGAAAACCTTCCCAAGCTGAGTTGGGCAGGTTCACAGCTGTCCTTCACTTATTCTGAAAAATAAGGAGACAACTCTTGCTGAAGTACAAGGAGACATGGTGGAATATTCAATTCCTCTCAGAGGAAAGGGGTTTCCTCCTTGGTCTCTGACAAATCAGTTGTTCTGAGCTAATCTTGTGCTGCAGGGCTGATCTGGGACTCTGCTGCCTGTGGGTTGTGAATTCAGTTCTGTCTCCTTTAGAGCAGCCCAGATGAGATAGGATTTTGTCCCCAGGTGGGACAGAGATCCTCCAGTGCCTCTTTCCATGCCCAGGGCCCCACCCTATCACCAGGTTTGGGGTGAGAAAATTTTCTGAGCTGAATTTGGCAGCTTTCCTTCACTTACTCTAAAACACAGAGCCTCAAGAGTTCCTGGGTTCATCCCTCACCCGAGCCCTGTCCTGCTGTCAGGGAGACTCCAGGATCCAGATCTGGCCAGACAGTCAGACGTGCTGAGCACAGAGCTCTGCCCAGCAGCACCCTGTGGTGTTTTTCCTTAGGAAATGTTGATTTAACCCTCTCAGGAATCATCGCTCCTCAGGGCAGTGCTGCTTTGAAGTGGTTACCAGCCTGGTGAGCAGTAAGTGGAGGGCGTGGTGTGTATCTGCGAGGCAAGGGTGGCATTCTGTTTCCTGGGGACAGAAGCTTTAATAAAGGGAGTTTCCCTCCTCGCAGTGGGCAGGTGTGAGGCAGCTGCTCTTCTGGGGAGCCAGGTGAGATGCAAAATTTGGTGCAAAAACCACACTGGAATGCTGCTTTTTGTTAAGGCCCCTTCCTGCTTGTTCACTGGCACAAAGCTCAAGGGTCCAAGTCAGCAGGACACATGACTGAGTGATTTAAGAAGTTTCTGCTGCTGTTCAGGACTGAATCAGACCTGTAGACCCAGCTCTGGTTTGTAGGGGATCTGCAGTGATGCTCACCTTGATCCCAAAAGGGTTAATTCAATTTCTGCTGTGCCTGTGGACTTTTAGCAGGGAAACAAGGCTTGTAAAATGGGGTAACAGCCTGGATCTCTGGGCTCTGCAGAGGCAGAGAGGGAAAACACCTCACATGTGAGGCTGGAGCGTGGAGCAGGGGTAACTCCACGGATCAGGGTTTGCACTGGAAACATGGATATTTTCCTGGCTATTTTTCCCGGCTATTTTTTCCCCAGCTTTGCCCCACCAGCTCTGTATTTGGTAAAACAGCTGCCACCAGAGGCAGAGCTCCAGCTCATCCCTGTTGCAAAACACCTGGTGAGGTGTGAGAGATGCTCCCTGCCCGTGCTGCAGCCGGTGCTTACTCATCCCACGGGGTGCAGAGCTGGTCCCTGGGCATTTGTGTTGGCAGCTCTGCTGGAACACCTTCCCTTTTGGCAGTAGTTATGTAAGGAGCTAAAAATGCTGGGGTGACTCACGGGTGTCTGAGCAGAGCTGTTGGAACAGGAATGGAGCAGTGAGTTCCCCCAGCCACGGCTGCACAGCAGGCCCTGCAGACCTCTCCCTGCTTGGTGCTGCTCCTGCTGAAGACCCTGTTGCTCCAGGGGATTCTCGTCTCTCTTATTCCCCACTCCTGCTCTCCAAATGATGTTGGAGCCCCTCCAAAGCTGGTCAGCCGTGCCTCTGATCCCTCCAGCAACCTTCACTGGGGCCATCCCAAGCCCCTCTTTTCTCTAGGCCTCCTGCATCCCATCTCCCTTTGTTATCTTTTCTGCCTTTCCATTCTCCTGCTCTCTTCCCAATGAAGACTTCAGTCCAGAAGCCCCTGGAGTTAAGGGAGGATGGATCCAGGTTATTTTCTTAACAATCTTGTGCTATATCTGCTTGTGGGCACCTTGGTGTTTTATTCCTCCATCTGATGCCTTGGGAAGGCTGACCTGGAACAGAGACCAGACTGAGCTAAAGAATAAAGCAGGGATTTATTGAAAGGATCTCCTCCATGGATCCACCTTGGGCAGCACCAGAGCCCAGCCAGGGCTGCACCCAAGGTGAACCAAAATGGTCCCAAAATGCACGAGCGGGCACGGGGTCTGTCCCTTGGATCAGTTCTGCTCCATTTGCACCTTGCAGTTCATTGTCCCGTTCCAGCCCCAGCCCAGGCACTCCCACCCTGCTTGTTTTTCTCTCTCCAGCCCACGCTGTTTGTGCTCCTGGGCTGAGATTTGGATCATTTGTCCTTGGTGCCCAGCTGGAGCAGGAATTGTTTTGTCTCCCTGCTCTGTGCAGAGAGCTCACCAACACTTAATGTGAAGCCCAGACCCACACACTAAAGCAGCACAGAACCTGAAAAACAGAAAAGATAAACCTGAGGCATCACATCCTTCCCAACCTGACCTGATCCATGCTGGGGTGTCCCTCTGCAAAGGAGACTCAGGGAGCACCTCAGATCTTCTTCCAGGAATGACTTTTCCTGATCTGGGCTCATTTTTGAATTCTTCATCAGATCCAAGAGAGGTCTCCACCAAAGAGGCAAATTTGTCCTTTTGTGGGCTCTGCGCCATATCAGAGGCTTTGTCCCACTGTCTCCAAAGGGATGTGATTTTTCCATAAATGATGAAGACTCATAATTGTATTTGCCCTGAAGTTTTCAGCCCATTGTGCTCCACAAACCCCGACTCCACATCTCCATGTCCGGAGGCTGTAGCCAGGTGGGGTTCAGCCTCTTTCCCCAGACACCTGGTGATAAACAAGGAGAAACAGCTCCATGGGAGGTTCAGGTTGGATATTGGGAAAAACCCTCCACAGAAAGAGTGTTTAAATATTGGCAGAGGCTGCCCAGGGCTGCTGAGGTCACCATTCCTGGAAGTGTTCAAAACCAAAGCAGAAGCGGCACTTGGAGATGTGGTTCAGTGGGCATGGGGGGATTTGGTCAAAGGTTGGATTTGGAGGTCTTGGAATTCTTTTCCAGCCTTTCTCTGATGACTCGTATCTCCTGTGACATAACCCATGGTTCCAGTGGTGCCATTGTCACAAACAGAAATGAGCTGAGGAGCAGGATTGGTCCCTGTGCTGCTGCTTCCTCTCTGAGAGTCTTGGTTGCTGTCCAGAGATGTCCATTCCAACAAAATGGAAATCTCTGCTCCCCATGGGGCCAGGAGGTGGAAAAGTCCCTGTGCATCAGCTCTCTGGAGGTGCCTGTGGTGCTGCAGGTGAGAAGCCTCAGCTCCAGAGGGAGCTCCAAATCTGCCTGCTGGCCTGGGAGAGGCCAGTGTCCATGGTCATCCTCAGCAGCTGGACGCTGGAGAGGTCACAGCCAGCTGTCCACTGCCTGTGACATTCCTCTTGGCTGGTGCCATGGCATGAGGAGCTCCCAGACCCAGTCCCACCCAGTCCCAGTTCTGGTCACAGTCCCAATCTCAGTCCCTGCCTACTCCCAGTCCCAGTCCCAGTCCCCATCAGAGTTCCAATCCCTGTTCCAATCCCCATCTCAGGCCCAGGCCAGTTCCATCTCAGTCCTAGTCCCAGTTCCAATCTCAGTTGTAGTCCCAGTCCCATCCCATTCCCATTTCCATTTCCATTTCCATTTTCATTTCCATTTCCATTTCCATTCCCAGTTCCCATTTCCATTTCCATTTCCATTCCCATTTCCATTTCCATTTCCATTTCCATTTCCATTTCCATTTCCATTCCCATTCCCAGTTCCCATTTCCATTCCCACTTCCCCATCCATTTCCATTTCCATTTCCATTTCCATTTCCCATTCCCAGTTCCCATTCCCATTCCCAGTTCTCATTCCCCATTCCTATTTCCATTTTCATTCCCATTCCCATTCCCAGTCCCATTCCCATTCCCATTCCCATTCCCATTCCCAGTCCCAGTCCCATCCCATCCCATCCCATCCCATCCCACTCCCATCCCAGTGCCAGCTGCTCCCCTCCAGTGCCTCTGTGCTGGTGTCTAACCCCTTACGGGCTCTCAGCTCCTGGGTCACCTGATCCCAGCCCCTGATCCCACAAAATCCCAGGGTTTGGAAGGGCCCACAGGGGGTCACATGCTCCTGTTCCCTGCTCCAGCAGGGCTGTCCTGGAGCAGAGGGAAGGAATCTCCACACCCTCCCTGAGCAGCTTTTCTCTCAGTAAAGAAGGTTTTTGCCTTGTTCAGGTGGAATCTCCAACCTCCTCTGTGTGGGGAAGGGCGACAGAGTCGCTGCAGGATGGAGCTGCCCCGTTAAAATCCCCAACAGAGATTTGAATTTACCAGTTCCAGGCTTGGTTTTCCCAGTGACCCTTAGGGGAAGGGTCAAACCAAGAGTAAAATCCATGTTAAAAGTGGAGGTTTGGAGCACAAGGCATCACCGTTTTTTTTGGACAAGAGGACACTGAAAATAGGGAAATAAGACACAGGGGATTTATACAACAGCTCAAATATAGAATAACGGAATCATTGAATGCTTTGGGTTGGAAGAAACCTTAAAGTTCTCCTTGTTCCGCCCCTGCCATGGACAGGGACACCTTCCACTGTCCCAGGTGGCTCCAGGCCCTGCCCAGCCTGGCCTGGGACATTCCAGAGATGCAGGTGGGTTTCAATGGATGAGCACAGCTCAAACCTCATCTTTCCCAGTGCTGGGAAATGTCCAAATACCTTGGAATTTTGTCTGGAAGAGCAGGAATGAGTTTTGCCCCATCAGAAAGAAAGCAGGAGCACGGAGTCCACTGCAGAGGCATGGATTGCTCTCAAGGAAAACATAAAAACCCAACCCAGCCACGCTACCAAAGTGCTGGTTAGAGATTAAAGGGAGAGGGCGGGAGCTTGGAGGAAAGGTCAGGCACACAAAGGAAAACATCTAAACCGAAAACTTGGAAACTTTCCTGCCAGTGGAGACACTTGAGTTACCTCAGAACAAAGACTGTTGACTTTCCTTATTAGGAAGGCAAGTCTTGATAAAAAAAAAAAAAAATGGAAAAGCTTGGTCAATAATTGTTTTCTTCTTTATTGGTTTGTTGGGAGTTCAAACAAGCGAAAGGGGCTAGTTTAGAATGAAGTAAATGTTTCATTTCAGCAAAAGAAATGGATAAAATTCCAGTTCTTTCACCCATTTTAAAGTGCATTATTTCCCCCTGTAATTTATGCACTTGTTTGCTCTATAAAAAGAAGTTTGAAACTGGAGCAATTACTTTTTTTAGTTCATGTTTTGAGGCCTCTGTCTTCCCATTCCTGTGTAAACAGTTTCTGAGGTAGGGATGAAGTCACAGCTGCATCTCTGAGAGCCAGGTCAGGGGGTTGTGGCCACCTGATGATGCAATGGGGAGTCTTGGCACACAAATCATGGGGAAAATCTCCTTGTTCATGTGCAGAACCCAGCAAAATGTTCCCTCTGGATTCCCAAACTGTGCCTCCACGAGTAAACCTTGCCAATTTAAACGTGGTGAGGAAAGAAAGGAGAGCTGTGAATGATTGTGAAAGCCATGAGAAGCGACTGAAAACTCTTGCCTGAGGATGGATGGTCACTCAGAGTCCTCTGGGGGATGGTCATGAGGCTCCAGGTCTCAGGGGCGTCCAGGACAGCTGTAGAGGGACTGTTCATGAGGAGCTGCAGTGATGGGGAAAGTGGGAATGGTTCCACACTGAAAGAGGGGAAATTCAGGTTTGATGTGTGGAAGGAATTGTTCCCTGGCAGGGTGGGCAGGGGCTGGGCTGGAATTGCCAGAGCAGCTGGGAGTGCCCCTGGATCCCTGGCAGTGCCCAAGGCCAGGCTGGACACTGGGGCTGGGAGCACCTGGGACAGGGGGAGGTGTCCCTGATATGGCAGGGGGGGCACTGAATGAGTTTTATTATCTTTTCTGTGTGGATCTTTGTTTTGAAGTTTGCAGTGTTTAAACTTTTTCTCTTTCCTTTTCTAGATTTTCTGTAATGGGGTTTTTCCTTTTATTTTGTTGGAGGGAACATGCTCATGTTCTGTTGGATGATCTGAATTTCTTCCTTCCTGGGAGCTGTGTCCCATCAGACCCAGCCAGCAGAGCTGCTTTCATTTCATGGTCATTATTCTTCCACTCCAGCTCTGTCCACAGCCTCTCCTCTTGCTTCCAGGCAAGAATTTTGATTTTAATTTCCTGTTTCTGGTGGGTCAGCTGGGAGATCCATGACACTGTACCATGGAGCCCCACATGGCCATTCTGGAAAAGAAAAATGGTTTTTCTGGTTCAGAGTGGTGGGAGGGTCAGGGGCCAACAGTGTGAGTGAGGACCAGCACTCAGCACTTTGCCACCACAATACACAAATATATTTGCGCACTTGAGCCACCCAAAGAAATGTCTGGGCTTTGTGAGCTCCTCAGGAACTTTCCAGGCCTGTGCAGTGCCCCACAGGACCGTCAGGAGAACAGGAAATGGCTCAAGGATGGGACAGCAAGGACGGCCCTGCCTGGCTGTGCTGACTCTGCCCTTCCCTGGCACAATGTCACCAAGCCTTGGCCTTGATACCAGAAGGGTTAATCCAATCTTTACCCTGCCTGTGGACTTTCAGCACAGGAGCAAGGCATGCAGGGGCTGCTTTCCCAGCCAGGATGGTTGGAAGACCAGAAGAAGAAGAAGAAGACATCTGGCTCAAGGGTGCAGTGACAGAGAAAACAAGGCCTGAATCTGGGAACTTGGGGTGGGTTTTGTGTTCATGGGTAAATCTTAATTCACATTTGTGACTGTATATAAGCAAAACACAGGTAGAATTACATGTTCACATAAGGTTTGGAGCTACCCCATGTTGGACCTCAGGCCTGAATAAATTATCTCCTCTGAAACCCCCAATTAGCGTTAAGGAGTCTTATTTCGGAGATTTGGTGACAGCAGAGGCTCCCAGGACCGAGGAGCCAGCTGTGACACTGTGGAACTCTGTCCTGCTCTCCTCAGCCCCAGCAATGCTCATGCAGCTCTTTCCACACCAAAATTCTTCCATGCTCAGGAAAAACAGTCAACCATTAACCAAGAGACCCCTAAGTAATGGATATAATGAAGGATGACTGGGGCATTATTCAAACACGAGCTTTTCTTTTCCAGCTTCCTCTGCTGGCTCTGAGTGAGGCCATAATTCACAGATTTGGGCAGGTGCCACTTTGCTTTTGACTCGTGAGCCTGACACCAATCCCGGGCGGCCCCGTGTGTGATCTTGAAAGGAAAGGGAACAATGAACCATCCACAGATCACACGGAATCACTGAGGGCAGCCAGGACCTCAGGAGAACGAGGAAAACTCCAGGTGGACCTGCCAAGGGCAGGTGAAGCAGGAGGTTGGGGTGGGATGAAATGGAAGGTAGAAAACCACCAGGTCAGGAGGGATAAATTGAGCAATTTTTTTGGCTGGGCAAGGAAAAGCTACAAAAAACCTCCACCAAAAATTTGGGGCAGCAAGAGAGAAAGAGTGAAGGTGATGCTGGGCTGTGAAAAGGCAAATTACCTGGAAAATATGCAGATATTTGATCCATCAGTGCCTCCCTCTCATGGCAGTGTGCTGGGCAGTTGTCACCTTACCTAAGGGACAAAAATGGCATCATTTCAGAGACAAGCAGTGACCTGAAGGAGTTTCTGTGAGAGGAGATGGTGAAAAGCCCCTTCCCCACCTCTCTGCTTTGCGCCACACTCTCCATTTATCTTCTCCCTTTGCCTCCAAGTCATTTTGCTCTCTCGTGCTCTGCCCTGTTTTGATTAAGCACTTTTGGGGGCTCTGGTGGATGAAAGGCTCCATGTGAAGTGCACTGGAGCAGCGTTGCCCCTCCAGTTCCTGCTTTGCCTTAATTGTGCTCTTAGCCCTTTGTTTGGGCATCCACTTATTTCATTTGTCAGGATGTTGGAAAGTGGCCTTTTCTTTGAATTTTTTTTCTAGCTAATTTTACTTTGTTTTATTACATGCCCACTGTCCAGGGAGGTGATTAATAATACTGCAGTGCCTGCTGAAAAGCTTGGGCTGATTTTTTTTTTTTTATTTTGACAAAATAATGAGCCTTGGAGTTTATGAAGCCTTTCCAAGAAGCAGTAGCTTTCTTCAGAAGTTTGATTTTTTTTTAATTAAAAAACAAAGCATCAAAAAATGTGCAAGTTTTCTGTTCGTTTGGAAGTATTTTTATTTCAATACCTTAACAAAATTTTAACTTTTTTTGCTTATGGCTCCTGTGTAGGATTCCACAAACTGGTTTTTGCATCCCATAAATCCCAAATCATCAGTGAGGGTTTAACCTCAGCTGTTTGCAGCTGGCTCAGCCAGGGCAGCTGTGCAGCATCTGTCCTGTGAGGAGGTCTCCCACACCTCCAGGTGCTGCAGATCCTCCTCCATCCTCTCCCCAGGGGCTCCTTCCCTCCAGGGTGCTTTCCAAGAGGCTCTGGAGAGGATTCTTAGAGCACTCCAGCACTGCTCAACTGCTCCTTCAGATGTTGATTTAAAGGAGAGGAAAAACTTCAAGGATTAATTATGTTTGGAGTGCAAGGAGATAAAACTCATCCAGTCCTGAGTGGCCACAGGAGCTGCTGCCAGAGCCCTGCCCCACAAGACAGGCCCTCCATGGCTGCAGGGTCCCTCTGCAGGTGTCCCAGGGCGGGTGACCCTGTGCAGGGCAGCGGACAGGAGCTGGGGCAGCTCAGAGCTCTGCCCGGCCGGAGCAGCAGCTCCCAGCCAGGTGTGACAGTGCCATGGGCCTCGAGGGGTGCAGGACAGCCAGAGGTGACTGAGGCGGGCTTGGAGGTGGGAGCCAGGCTCACATCAGACAGCAGAGCTTCTGTGGAGCTGGGCTTGTCCCCTGCCAGCACACAGGGACAGCAGAACACAGAGCCAGAGCCACAGAACACCCTGAGCTGGAAGGGACCCCAAAGGATCATCCAGCCCAGCTGCGACCCTGCCCAGACCCCCCACCAACCCCACCCTGGGCATCCCTGCAGCTCTGGCAGCCTCGGGGCCGTGCCCATTCCCTGGGGAGCCTGGGCAGTGCCAGCACCCTCTGGGGGAAGAACCTTGCCCTGCTCTCCAGCCTGAGCTGCCCTGGCCCAGCTCCAGCCGTGCCCTGGCTGCTGTCCCTGTCCCAGAGCAGGGATGGGAGCTGCCCCTCGGGAGGAGCTGCAGATCCCTGAGCTCTGCCCTCGGTGTGCCCTGCTGCAGCTGAACACACCAAGAGCCCTCAGCTGCTCCTCATGCTCCACCAGGAGAGGCTGAGGGAGCTGGGAAGGGGCTCAGCCTGGAGCAAAGGAGGCTCAGGGGGGACCTTGTGGCTCTGCACAGCTCCTGCCAGGAGGGGACAGCCGGGGGGGTCGGGCTGTGCTCCAGGGAACAGGGACAGGAGCAGAGGGAACGGCCTCAGGCTGGGCCAGGGCAGGCTCAGGGTGGGCACAGCAGGAATTTCCCCATGGAAAGGGAGCTCAGGCCTTGGCAGGGGCTGCCCAGGGAGGGTTGGAGTGCCCATCCCTGCAGGTGTCCCAGGAATTCCTGGATGTGGCACTCAGAGCTCTGGGCTGGGGACAAGGTGGGGATCAGGCACAGGGTGGACTTGATATTCTTGGAGATCTTCCTCAGCCTAAATTATTTTGTCATTCTCTTTTCTCCTACAACACAATGCATAGTTCCATGTTTCTTCCTTTGTTTTTTTGTATATGTAGCTGGAGGGTAATATTGTCCTCTCTGTGGTGAATAACATATGATAGTGAAAGAAAAATCAGCAGTTCTATCTTTGTAAACTTTCCACTCTGTAATTCTCCCTGTGCTCCTGTTGAATTGATTTTCCCTTCTCTTTTTATCACTGAGCTGTCCAAGCTCGTGGAGGATCAGCAGTGGCAACAACACTCTGCGTATGTGCATGAATTGATAGCTTTTTTCACTACATCTCAGGGGTTTTGAAAACAGGTTGTAACATTTGGTGTCAGACTCCCAGAGTGGCGTTCTTTGTGGTGTTACTGCCCTGGTGAGAAGGAAAGGAAAAGGAGAACCTGATGGGCAGAGCAGGGGGCTGTTTCTGTGCCACTTTATCCCAGGCCAGATCACTCCCTGTCCAAGTTCCAGTTGGCCTTCCCATGTAAATGCAGAGGATGGTGATAGTGAGGAAATCAGAAATGCTGACCTAGTGTCTGTCACACTGAAAATGGGGACAAAGTTCCATTTTTATTTCCTGTGAGGGCAGCTTTGATCTTCAGAGATGTTCAAGGGCCTTGAGCCGACCTCTCCTGGTCATTTGTTTTTGTTTGTACTATTGCATTTGTATGTTTAATTTCCCTAGTACAGAACTGTTGTTCCTATTCCCATATCTTTGCCTGAGAGCCTTTTAATTTCAAAAATTATAATAATTTGGAGGGAGGGGGTTTACATTTTCCATTTCAGGGGAGGCTCCTGCCTTCCTCAGCAGACACCTGGCTGTTCACACCAAGACATCCATGGACCATGGAATGGTTTGGGTTGGAAGCACCACCATCTGCTCCACCCCAGGTGGATAAGCAGCAGCACTGGTTTCAGGGCTGCTCTTCCTCTGCTCCTGGGATTCCTTTGGAGCAGTCACAGATCCCCCTGGGACGCTGACTGAGGACTTCTTGCTGCCCATGGGGTTCGTTGCAGCTTGTTTTTGGCTCAGGGAATGCAGAATTGATTCCCTGGGCTTGGCTTGCCTTGGGGTTTGACTCCTTCCCACCTGCCTTGGCTCTGAGCTCTTTACAACCTGGAGTGGATGGGGTGGGGACATCTGCCCAAAACTGTGGGGGGCAAGGGGAAAACAACTCAGGAAAAATCTCTGAAGAATGCAGAGGCCCTTCAGAAGGCATCAGATCCACAAACCCTTCCTGGGTCCTGCTGTTCTTCCTCATCCTGTAATGAAAACATCCTGGATCCATGTGACTGAGAGCAGCCAGCACCAGGCTTCAAAGGAAGAACTGCTGCAAAGAGGATGCTCTGCTCCCTTTGCCCCTGTACCCACATGAAAAGTGAGTCTTTCTATCTGAAATATCTGATATCAGAAATAACTGAACCTGGCAGCAGATTGCATGAGCTGGCAGCAAAACTTCCCTCAGCACCAGCTCCCACCCCGACAGGAGGAATCTGAGTCAAGACAAAAATAATTCTCCTCTGGCAGCAGCTCTGGGCCCCCACAGGCTCTGCCCAAGCCTGGCTGGAAGGTGACACCTGCACGTCCATTCAGACGGAGGGAGGCTCAATGTCACCCCACCACAAATGTCCCAGCCTGGGGGTTGCCTGCCTCGCAAAGTGTCTTTCTTGCTTCTGCTGACTCCATCAAACCTGGACTGACAAATGCAGCAGCTCCAGGACAATCCAAACCGGTGTCACGTCCCAGGTGTCCCTCACTGCTGTGTTTGGGTGCATTGTCTCAGAACAGAAATGCTAATCCACGTTTCAGAGCTTCACCTAGACTTGCCTTTAATACCAGACATGCTCAAGGGTGAGAACAAGTTTATTCTGGCAAAAGAAGAGGTTAAATTCCTCATTACGATAGTTCGGGAGAAGATTACAAAAGAGAAAATAAAACACGATTGGTGATCACCCTCAAGAGCAGGATTCCTTCTCAGCCCTGGTATCTCTCACCTGAGATCTCTGGGGTGTGTTTGGGGTTCTTGGCACCAGGGGAGGAGCTGCACATGGCAGAGTGGCTTTTGGACAGGGATGGGGAGAGATGTGGCTCGAGATAGGGCTGGCAGCAACAGCCACAGGAGCTGAGTGAAAGGAGAGGGGTTTTGTGCCAGGCTGGCACCTCAATGGGAATTTCAGCAGGGCAGAGGCAGGAGGAGAGGGAAGGTGGGAAACATGAAATCCATCTTTGTGCACTGGGAGAAAGGAGCATTAACAAGAGCAGCTTGAACCCACAGCCAGCACAGGGAATGTTGATTCTTTAACTTCTTTTCTGCCTCTGTCAAGGTTGGGATTGAAGCACTAGAGACAGTATTTCATGTTTGGGCTCAAATGTTTATTACTTCTTACCTATATCACAGTCCTGCAAGTCTGTTTCACAGTCCTACAAGTCTGTGTCCCAGTCCTGCAGGCTGTGAGATCTACAGCATTCCACTATCATTTGACCCCAACGACACCGAGGATGCCCAGGCAGCCTCAGCTCCAATCTGGGCACAGCTTTGGGGGGTATAATTTAAGAAATGTCTCAATAGTGCAGGAGGTTGTGGGAGCAGGAGGTAGCACAGGTACATCCTGCAGTGTGCGTGTGAGCTGATGAGCTCTCCTTGCATTCAGAGTGCATAAAGAATGCAGGAGCAGCTGCTTGGCCAAACCAACAGCTTCCAGTGATGTTCTGTGTGTTCCTGCTGGGTCCAGAAGGACAAACCCACTTCCCTGGGCTGAGCTGTGCAGAAACAGAGGACAAAAAGATGCCCCCCAGAAGCTCTGGAGTGGCTTTGTGGCTTGGCCACGTTCCCATGCGAGTGCTACACGCTGCCATACTCTGTGCACAGCAGCCCCCGTGGGCACAGCTGGCAAACCCCAGCCTAAGCCTGTAGGAAATCAAAGTCCTGTGACCAAATTCTGCGCTCCTGCAGGGCTGGAGGGATTTCTGTGAAGGTGTGTGGGTTCAGGAGCAAGAGCTGCTCAGAGTAATGAGGGGACCGACTGTCTCAGCTCTCAGGAACTTGTTTTACGTTGTCACTAAAGGCACCCTGACACTTTGCAAAGACTCCCAGAGAGGCTGCTCAGGTGCTGGGGAGTTTGAAATGGTGTGCTCAGCTCACCCCACTGCTCTCCATCACCAAACTGTGCAAATGGGCCAAACTCCCCTTTCCGAGGCAAAGGGAAGGCAGCAGATGCAGGCACAGACATGGTGAGGTGGCAGAGGAGCTGCCATCCCATCTGCCCTGTGCAACATCAGTAAAAGTCTCCCTTGGGAGTGGCCTGGGCCAGGCTGGGGGCTGGAACACAGCCAAAGCACTTGTCTCCGCTTCATTTTCCCCAGAGCAGGGAGTAGGCCACTTAAAGAATTTGTATTTTTAAATACAACATGGACACCGTCAAGCTGAGCTGTTTGTGCAATAATCCTTGTGTGAAATACCCTGACTGAGTCACCTGCCAGGACTTTGCAGGTGCAATCTCTGTCATTTGGCACCACCAGGTACTGGCCTGTCCAGCAAGGCAGATCCATTTCCTGTGCGCTGAAATCCCTGCTGGCAGTGACAGACCTGCTGCCCAGGCTTCTCCAGCTGCTCCCAGTGGTGTTTGTTGTGGAGGACACGCACCTGGGGCTCTCTCTCCATGGGAGATTTCATTGTCTTGCTGTTTGTTCCTCTCCTTTGAAGCAGAGCCTGGAGGTTCTGCCTCAGTCCTGGAGCTGTGGCTGGTGTCTGCACCTCGCTGCTGCACCAGCTTGGCCCTCTGGACCTGTCTCCACTTTGCCTTTTCTCTTCAGCTGAGGCAAGAGGCTGCTTTTCTCCTCCAACCTTTGTCTTCAACACCACGGATGTGCCTCAGCCCAGCCCTCAGCACTGGGCTCACATTTAAAGCTCACCTGGTCACAGCTTTGTGGCAGAGCTTTGCTGGACGTGGCCGAAGCAGACACAGCTCCTGCTGCCCACTGATGGAATTCCTGCTTAGATGCACCCACCTTGGCTGTGTGTCGGTCCAGCCTGTCCCCAGCAGGGTCTGGGGCACTGCTGCCTGCTCAGAGAGATGCTGAATTCTCACGATTGTCCTTCTCAAGTCTTGGTCCTGGCTGCAGGCAGCCCAGGAAGGCCTTGCAGGAGAAGCTGCTCTGCAGAGCTGAAAGTCTCTCCCTAATCCTGCAAATAAACCCAAGCTTTTCTTCAAGAGGACCCTGAGAATATCCTGCCTTATCCATGATTTACCTGCCTTCAGTTATCTTCTTTTTTTTTTTTTTTTTTTTTTTGCAAGGCTGTGAGGCTTAATTATTCTGGAATTGGTACAAGGATCCCAAGGAAAAAATAGGAAAAGGTTTCTGCATTGAAATATTCTTCCATGTCTTTTTAGAACACCACTGAGAACAATTTCTGGCTTCTTCCTGAACATGTCTGGAAACCCTACACCATTACAGGGTGTTTGGCACGAATGTTGTACAAAAGGCTTTTTATCCCCATCGTGTTTCTGTGACAGGAGATGTGGGCATGGGCTGAAATCCCACAGCAGGGACTGAGCTCAGCCCCTGAACTCCAGCTTTGGGGGAAATGGGGTCTCTCTTGAACATCAGCTCAGGGCCAGGGCACAACCAGCTTTATCCCAGTTCCAGCTCATCCCTGCTCTGGAAGCGTAAGGAAGCATCTCCAGGGGAAGATGCTCCACTGCATTTCCAGTCTGGGAGCAGGAGGGATCTCTGAAGAGACACGAGCCTCCTAAATAAAGGAATCTGCTTTTCTTTGGACCCTGAGTTCTTTCAGACTCACCTCAGTCACAAAATCATCGTGGCTGGAAGAGACCTTCAAGATCCTCAAGTCCGACCATCAAACCCATCACCAAATCCCACCTAAGCCACGTCCCTATGTGCCACATCCAGACACCTCTGGAATACTTCCAGAGATGGTGACTCCACCACCACCTCCCTGGGCAACTTATTCCCATGCCTGAGCATTTTTTCTGTGATTTTTTTTAATTTTTAATACTAATCTGAGCCTCCCCTGGTGCAGCTTAAGGCTGTTTCCTCATGGGACGTGGCAGAAGGAACCAACCCCACCTCAGCACAAGCTCTTGTCATGGAGCTGTGACAGAACTGGGACCTCCTGAGTCCCCTCTCATAGCAGCTGTTCCAGCAGAGTTTCTGCACAAACCTCCCTTCCCCTGGGGCCGCAGGGCTGTGCTGCTCAGCTGTGCTGCCTGTCCCGGACACCCCGCTGGACACAGGTGTCCTCCTCTCCTCCCTACGTGACATTCCACCTCCCCTTCTCCTGCAGCTCCTGTGTGTACGCACCACATCCTCAGAAATGCCGGGAGCTCCAGCTATTTCCCTGGCTGGCAGCGAGCACAAAGGATTGTTCCCTGTATCTGCTGGCTACTGGAAAACAGGAAATGTTCTTTCCTCGGCGCTGCTTTCCAGCCGCGCCGGGCTGTGCCTCTGCTCCTGTTCCCCGGCAGGATTTTGGTCACGGCTCTGCCTCGTCTGCACAGGGGAAACAGGCAGCACATCCCGAGGGGACAGCTGGGAGCAGAAGGGACAGCGTGGAGATGGCTGGGGCGGGTTCATCCCAGCGGCTGCACACAGCACAGATCAGTCCCTGCAAACCACAAGCAGAGAGTGGGTTGGTGTTTTTTAAAGCGCCTCAATTTGAGGCTTTAACAGCAGTGAAAAGGCAGAAAAAAGACATTTCGTGGTCTCTTAACTTTCTCTTGCTGGTGGCTTTTGCTCTCCACCTTTGGACAGGTCTGCACGCATGGATTGGTGTTTTCCCTTTGATCCCGTGTGTGTGTCTGCCTTGTAATGCAGAAACTTTGGAAAGAACCCTTGCAGGGATAGTGCTGGATTGGAAGCCAGACAGGGAGGCATTTCATCAACAGGCAATAGCTTTTCTGGAAGCAGGAGGAGAGCAATCAATGCAGAAAGTTTCTTGTTTTCTTAATCACACTCCTGTTCTACCTTTCCCGGGAGATTTATGAGCCTCCCAAAGTTGGACAAACACCAACAATAGTTGCACATTTTTAGCATCTGAATGCTTTGCTTTGCCTGGCTTCGTGTGGAAAGACAAGTCCAGGCAAGGTGGTCCTGCAGAAAATGGTTTATTGGGACAGAGCCCTGGCCTGCAGCCACGGCCCCTTGGGCAGCGATCTTATCAGACCTCCTGAACAGAGCAGGGTTGGGCCTGTTTGTTCCTTCAGTGGAAGACCTCCGAGGAGAACCTGGGTGTTGCAAGACCCTGGTATCAATTGTTCCCTGGGCGATGCTTTCCCTGAGAGGAACGAGCAGGGAGTGCAGGTTGGTGCTGCTGGGATGGCCCCACTTCAGGGGTGCAGCCCCGGGGATGGGGAGCAGAGAGAATAAACAACATCAGCTCTGTGCTCTCGGTGAATTCAGAGAGAGGCAGAACTGGTTCTTGGCTTCCAAGGAGATCTGGGGAGCTGAATACTGCAGGGTCCTTTGGGAGTCCCAATCCCAATCCTTCAGTGCACAGCTAATTTGGCAGAGATAACAGCAAGGTATCAGCTTGTTTCTTATTTTAGCCAGCTTTGGTTTGTGGGCTGAACTTCACCTTCACTTAGGGCCCCCTGGAAGTCCTTCCATTTCCCATGGAGTGCTGGCTTGCCTGGCAGGCTCTGGGATTTCAGATTACCTTCTGCTGGAAACATCCCCATCCGAAACAAGGACACTCCTGGCTGGCCACGACTGTCCCTTTGGACTCGATGGAGGTTCCTCTTCACAGAGTTCTGGGGACGTTTGGGACACCCTGGGGAGTCTGTGACACCTGACAGATGTGATGGGTGTGCAGAGGATCCATTCCCTTCCCGCCTGGCAGCTGGTGGGGGTGTGGCTGCCCCTTCCCTCTGGAGTGGGGCTCATCCCTGCCCTCACCTGGCACACCTGTGGCTTTCAGAGCCAGGGGGGCTAACGTGTGCTCAGGGTGAGACTCAGCCCTTGGTTAGGGCAGGTAAACGTGGGTGTGCACCCCTGAGGCACCACAGCTCAGCAGGGTCTGATTCCAGGTGATGAGGAGTGAGCCAGGCCCTGAGCCCAGCCCGAGCCCCCCTGGACCACCTGGGTCACTCCTCAGGCTCCACTGACCAGGGGTTCCACCTCACCTCCACAGAAACATCAAGGGACATCTCAAATCACCTCTTTATCCCATCCAGTCCCAGCTCTCGCTGTAGGAAATCAGTTATTCCAGGCTCCTGTGGTATCTTTATTCCTTGTGGATATTTGGGATGCCTCAAGGTGTCTCAGACTACAGCTGATGTCTCTCTGGAGGGCAGCACAGCCCACCCCACATGTCCATCACCTTTATGGAAGCTCAGAGCTGCAGCGCTCAGGGATGCTCTGGATTTCAGCTGTCTCAAATGCAGAGTGCATCTCACCCCTTTCTGGGCTTGGATGTGGTGTCCCACTGTCACTGAGACTCAGGGTGGACATCCAGACCTCCTTCTCCTGGGTTCTCCTTGCTGCCCCTCCTTTCACCTGCAGCAGGCAGAGAACAGCACAGGCACTTCTCCCAAAGGTCAGGGAATTTTAGGAGCTTTCCCACAACTGGGGCTTGGAGCAGGGAGCTCAGAACCAGGGGTGTCCTGGAACCCTATCCTTTTATTTCCTTCCTTGAGGAAACATATAAAAAGCAAAAATGCTGCCAGGCTTTGGATAATTTCTCTTTTTGGTTTTTTTTTTCTCTTAAAGTTTAGAATGAGTTATCCAGGAGAGATATGTAGGAAAAGAGGTGCTAATTAATAGAGGTGGGAAAGCAGTGACAAAGCTGAGGGATGCATTTGCAGGAGGCAGAAAGCAAACAAACCATCAGGGAACTGCAGCTCCCCAAGATCAAAACCATGCTGATAGGAAATGCTGGTTGGTGCTGAAAAGCCATGGATGGGAAATGAATGAGTGACTGAGGGTTTAACTGGGCCAGCGGGGAAGCAGGGCTGATAAGGAGCTCCTTATCCAGGAGTGTTGGGGTGTTTGGATGCGTCTGTTTGTTTTCCTCAGCAGGACAGATAAGATAACTCCAGGCTGTGTTTAGAGCAGGTGAAAACTGTTTAGTAAACAGATTTATATGCATGAACACACTGGCATAGGAACACTCATATGGTAACTCACAGATCAGCATCCACTTCGGTTCAGGAGGTTTTTCAATCATGATTATGGTCTCTCTCATTAGAGAGGTTTTTTATCGCAGAAAGCCAAATTTTCCAGACAAACCACTCTAATTAAACCTGGGAGATAAAATAAAAAATAATTAAAAAATTAAATAGTGGGGTTTGGCCAAAGCAGCTCCCTCCACCTCTGGTTCCTTGCTCTGAGAGAGCACAGCCAGCTTGCTGAAGCTCCAGAGGAACTGGGTGGAACCCAAATGACTCATCTTTGGGGGATGCACAGAGCCTCCTCAGGTGGGAAACCCCAGGATGAGCACAGAGATGGGAGAGCCAAAGCTCTGGTGCAGGGTCAGCAAGCAGAGAGAAAAGATCCCACAATTCACCCGGCAACGTGCTGTGGTGCCCAGGATGTGAAAAGGGGAGAGTCTGACTGTGAAGGAGCAGAAATGGTGTTTGTGTGGTCAGGCGCCTCAAACTGTACAGGGAACGAGGCAGGGAGAGCAGCCCTGTGTGGGAACTGCCCACGGTGACAGAGTCACACGGCCTGGGGACACTCAGAGCCACCAGGAGCTCAGGTGAGGAGGGGACTGGAGAATTCCTCCTCAGTCTGGCTGAGAGGAGGAGGATGTGTGTTCCCATGTGGCAGAGGATGGTCCCAGACATGGGCAGAAGCCTGCAAGGGATAAATGAACAAAAATATAATCTGTGGGACTCTCCCATGTGGGAAACCCCTGCTCTGTTCATTGGTGTCCCAGGGTAAAGGCCTTGGGATGTGCCCAGGAGCCCCCAGTGCTCTCCAGGGCTTCACCACTGATCCTGGAGCTCTGGGGCTGCAGAAGGGTCCCCAAAGGGCCCCCAAATCTGGGATTTTTGTCAGCTGTCTCCTACCGATGGTGCCCTGTGCCCCCCTGCACCAGCCAGGCCCCTGGGCACAGAGCAGGGCCCATCCAGGTGCTTCAGCACCTGCTCAAGATAAAATTTTATTGTCATGGCCTTGCTCAGGAAACATTTCCAAACTGGAGCCTGGTTTCTCTTCCTGGTTTCTCACTTGCCCTGGTTCTGGGACAGAGCTTCCATCCAGGATTTTAAAATCACAGAATCATGGAATGGGTCGGGTTGGGAGGGACCTCAAAGCTCATCTTGTTCCACCCCCAGGGACACCTTCCACTGTCCCAGGTGGCTCCAAGCCCCATCCAGCCTGGCCTGGGACACTTCCAGGGATGGAGCAGCCACAGATTCCCTGTTTCAGGGCCTCACCACCTCACAGGACCTCAACAGAAGATTTGCAGAGCACTTTTATTTCCTTGTAATCGTTGGTGAGGTTAAAGGAGCCCAGAGCTCAGCACAGCTGCCCTCTCCCTTCTTCTCCTGGGCACTTTGGGTCTGTCTGACCTTCTGCTGGGACTCCTGCCCTGCAGCCTCATGCCAAGAGAAAAAGTAGAGGGAAAACTTTCAACAGCATCTCCTGGCAGAGCCCAACAAGGCTGAGGAGCAAAGTCATTGACTGCAGGCTGGGTGGGGGGTGATGGTTTCAGTATCTGGAGTCTTGGGGTCTGTAAGAGAGCCAGGGACCCCAGAGAAGGCACGGAGCTTCATCAACAGAGGCAACGCCTGTCCCTGAGGCTGGGAGGAAAAAGGGACATGGGGAAACAGGCAGGAATTCAGATCCTACGATGCTGAAGGTGTCTGCAGAGCCAAGTTGTGCTGCTCTGCCCATGCCTAGGTTCCCAGAGGAATGTACTTGCTGTGGAGCAGTGTCTGGGTTTGAACAGCCAGGTGTCTGCTGAGGAAGGCAGGAGCCTCCCCTGAAATGGAAAATGCAAACCCCTTCCCTCTGAATTATTATATTTTGAGATTAAAGGGCTCTCAGGCAAAGCTATGGGAATAGCAATAACAGTTCTGTACTAGGGAAATTAAAAGTACAAATGCAACAGTACAAACAAAGCCCTGCCAGAGTCAGAGCAGGCCCTGGCACGCTGTGGCTCAGGCTGGTGGCAGCAGTGCCATTCCATGGTGGCTCAGCCCTCCTGCAGTGCCAGCTGTGCTTCTGCTGGAGCAGGGATCCTGCACAAGGCTGGAGTTTTCCTCTGCAGCTCCAGGGCTGCTGGAGATGGGCCTGCTCTTGCTCTGGCAATGCAGGGCAGCAGAAAGCTGCTCCTCTGGGAATGCAGGGGGCAAAGGCTGCTGTGCTGCTGCCAGGCTCAGATTGGATCCAGGGAGGAATGCTTGGCTCCTGCCCTGGGCGCAGCATCTCCCCATGGGATGATGGAATTGGATCAGCCCTGCAGGGACACTCAGTGGCCATGAGCAGCAGAGATCTCCTGCAGGGAGGATTGGCTGTGGCAGAGAGAAAGAAAACTGCCCCGTGAGCAGCAGAGAACTGCCCCAGCTCTAGGGCAATAGAATACAGCCATATCTTACACCCAGGGCACAGAGGAAAAGGGAGATTCACGGGGCTGAAGCAGAAGTTCCCTGGAGCAGCAGTCATGGGCAGACAGGTGAATGACCCCGAGGGATTTGTGTCTGCACGAGCAGCTGGGCACTGCTATGGATACCCTGGACCAAGAAAAAGCCCAGAACCCCTACCTGCAGCTCTCCCTGACTCAGAGATGCCCAAAGCTCACCTGAGCAGCTCCAGCCCAGCCCTCAGCCCTGCCCATGCCAGTGCTGAAGCAGAGCAGACTCCAGGTTTTGCAGGGACAATCATTAATGTGTGCAAACCTGGGCTTTTCCCCTAATTTTTCTTCAGACCAAAGGCTTGTCAATCTCTGGAATCTCTCTGCCTGCACTTCTCAGGATACACCTGGCCCTTGCTTTCCTGTGTTAAACAACCAGGAATAAATCATTTGTGGTTTTTGAAGAACTCTGTTTGAAATCTGGGGTGAGCTCAGAGTGGAAATCCAGCAAAATGAAGATGGGTTTGAGGAAGAGACAAATCTGCATTTGCAGAAGTCATGGGCACAATCCAGAACGTGTCATTTGTCGTTTAGCTGGAGGAGTGGTGAGCTCCTGACTGCTTTCCAAGGCGTTTGCTTGGCTGGCTCTGAGCTGCTCTGAAGTTCTGTGTGTTTGCACCTCCACACACTTCAGCACTCCTGGTCTAACCTCAGCCTCTTTTCCTTCCTCTATAGAATTCACTGACAGCTTCTGCTGGAAATATTCTCCACCTAATTTTCTCTGAGGCAGCAGAATGAGTTGGCACAGACCCCTTGATCCTGAAGGCCCTTCTGAGGGTGAGGGGAGAGGTACTTCTAGAGACCCCAACCTGACAGCAGGTCATGAACTTGAGGCTCTAAAAGGAAAATTTGCCCTCACCCTTGTGGGAAGGGAGCTATAGGTGCAGGTGTTGGGGTCCAAGAGGAAAGCCAGAGTGTGGAAAGGTGGGTTGGGATGGGATGTGTGAGCACCAGGAGCACCCATGGGCACCACACACCCTGCAGAGGTGCCCTGCCCTCCCTGAGCCCACTCCCTCCCGCTGGCAGCAGCAGCCAGGGCCCCTCCTGGGCTTGGGTGCGTTTTCCACAGCAGTGCCTGGCAGCCACGCTCTGCTGAGGGCTCTGTGTGGGGCTGTGTTTGCCCTGGGCTCCCTTCGACGTGTGCAGGGCTGCTTTCCTCTCCAGTTGCCAGGGCAGCTGCATCTCAAAGCCTTGCAGCAAAGCGGAGATGGGAGCTGTCCCCTCAGCGCTGTCCTTGGCCAGCACCCCCGGCAGGGTCAGTGCCAGGAAGGGCAGGGAACACGCGTATTTCCCTGGACATGGCATCCAGGTCCTGGCAGGGCACTGATGAAGTGTCTTCCTGCCTCTTCCAGGCTGACAGAACATCTTGTTCCTCCTCCTCTGCTTTGCACAACACTAAGTTGAGGACTGGGAGGTTTTTCCCAGTGGTAGAGATGGGGTGAGGATCTTTCTTCTCAGAGCCTGATGCCCTGGACTCTCCCAGTTAATGCTCCACAGCTTTTCAAAGGTTTCCTCAATTTCCTGCCTGACAGACAGGGGGGAGGAACAGCCAGTGAAGGAGAAAGATGAAGGAAGGGAAGGAGGAAGATGTTTTCCTCCAGTGCCCCGATCCTGCTCCATCCACACCCTCTCCTTCCAGCTGTTCCCAGAGCAGCACACAAACACCCCATTCATTCCAAAATAAGGAAAGGCAGGAAAATTGTTTTCCCAGCAGAAGTGAGTGAAGAAACTGCTGCCGTGGCTTGGTGCCAGGAGAGGCTTGCACATTTTTTAGCATCACTGCAGTGTGATGGTCAGCACAAGCTGCCGCTGCCACATGCTGAGCTCAGAGCTGGCCTTGAGACAGGTGAAAATAGGGTTTAATCCCCCTGGAGCAGATGGGTCTCCTGGCCGTGTCCCTGTCACCTGTGGCCTCCCCAGAGCGGGGACAGGAGCTCATGGAGCAGTCACAGCTTCAGCCAAGGCTCACACGCAGCCACCTCTGTCCTGCCATGCTCAGTCTGTCCCCTCTGAAGCAGGTGCCACATTTCTTGTCCCCATCTTGCCGCCCATCGTGACTTGCCTGGTGGCAGTGGGCAGCCTGCTGTCCCCCGGGTATTTCTTCACTTAGGGTTCCACTCACCCTGCACTGCAAGTCCAAGGAATTGATAAGAGCTAAAAGTATCAAGTGGACCAAGTGCTAAAAAGAGACCCAGCTCTAAAGGGTCCTTCAGAGTCCAGCAGAGAGTGAGCAGTTGTAAAATATTCTGATTCTGACCATTTTTCCTCAATTAGTTGCTTTCCCTGCAGTGGTTGCTGCCCTCTATGCTAAGACTCGTTATTTTTAGGAGCTTTTAGAGATTTCTCTGTTGGCCATCACCAGGGAACACAGCCAGGTGTGCACATCAGACTCCTGATAGAGTCAAGTCTGGCTGAGCTGCCATCCCATCCCATCCCATCCCATCCCATCCCATCCCATCCCATCCCATCCCATCCCATCCCATCCCATCCCATCCAGAGGCTCAGGGTCATGGAGAGGGGGCAGAGCTGCCCTCTCCCAGTGGGATCTTTGCCATCCTGAAGCCCACCCAGGGGTTTGCAGCAGAGCCTGAGCTCAGCCTTGCTAAGCCTGGCCAGGTGCCAGCAGAGCCAGCCCTGCCAGTCAGGGCTGAGCAGGACCCACACTCACCAGCATCTTCCACGGGCTGGGAAGTGGGAAAGGAAGGATGTGCAGGGGCTTTCCAATTTTTCAGGCTTGGGTGGAATCTGCTTTTCCAGCTCATGAATTCAGATCTGATAACGCCTGGGGGGGGCAGACACTGCAGGTTCCCGGGGTCAGGGCTTTGGGAGGCAGTGGTGCAATGCATCCAGCTGCCCCACACACTGAGGCTGGAGCGTGTCCATCCCTGCCCAGGGATGCAAGCCCTGTGCTCATGCCTGGTACACACAGCCCAGAAGGAGCATTCTCTCTGCCAGCCTATCAACCCTTTGGAAAAAAAGCCAATTCCAACAATAGCCCCGTGTTTTCTTTGGAGCTCCCAGCCCCAGCACAGTCAGCAGCACAGCCCCGGCTGGCAGCGAGCGCTGCCCGCTCAGCTCACCCTGCTGTCCCTCCCCAGCCCCAGCCTGAGTCATGGCTGCGGCCACAGACAGTGACACAAGGCCATTGTCATCCCAGGAATGCAGCGCTTTCCTGCTCTGCACAAATATTTTGTACAGTGCATTTTCCGTGCTCGTTCCTGCTGGAAGTGCCCCCAGGAGCGCTGCTGACTAACGCTGCCCTCCCTCCCCTGCTCCCCACGGTCCAGGCTCATCCTGCTCTCCACAAAGGGCACAAAGTCGAGGCCGGAGGGGTGCATTTCCTCCAGCAGCACATGCACTGGAGGCAGTCGTGGGTTTAACCCCTCCAGGTACGGCTCCCTGGGCTCCCATCACCGGGGCCAGCTCGTGCTTCGGGGCTGGCCTGGAGGAGCAGCTCTGGACGTGGAGAGGCGCTGGCAGAGCAGGGTCACAGCTTGTCCCCAGCTCCAGACATGGCCACGGGTCACTGGAGATGCCTCTCTTGGCACTGCCTCCCAAGGGAAGATGACGCTGTTGAGTCAGGGATGGAATGAAAGACTCCAGTTTTCGTGTGGATCAGAAGGTAAAAGCGTTCAATGAATGTAGCGGGTGTTTTTGTAATCTGACTCGCTAAGGTGAGACTTGATTGGTCTCAAAGTAAAAACCTCTCACACTATTGGTAAACTATGAATAGTACACTCTAGAGAACTATATCTATAAACAACAATTAGAGAAAAAGAGACAATAATTGTTTTAATTCTTTCTTCTAAGATTCCCAGGCTCGGCCTGGGAGAAATTATCTCTGTTCTTTCTTCAACTGAACTGAGAGTATCCACAGGAAGGGGATGGGAGCTCAGACAGGAGCTGAGCTCGCAAAGGCCTCTTTTAATCCTGTCCTCAGGGCACTGCAGCTCCTGCCCTCTGCTGACCTGTCTGCTCCACTCTGCTTGGAGATGAAATCCCAATTACTTCCCTCACTTGAAGCCCTCCTGCCTGCTCACACTGCCCAGCAGAGAGCCAAGGACAGAACTTGTGTCTTCTACCTCTGCCAGGTTGTTGTCGAGGTGATTTAAAATCCAATTTCTGGGAATATATGGGATAAATGAATTTAAAAGCAAATCTGAGGATGTGGCAAAGACCCCATTCCCCCAAAATATCTCCATTTTAGAGAGCTGAAGGACAGATGATGATGCTGCATACAGGGTGAGCTCAGCTGTGGTGAGCTCCTCAGTGAACACCAAGGGCTGGTGTGGTGCTGGTGAGGGTGTCACACATTCCACAGGGGACAAGGATGTCCTCATTGTGACAGCACAGGACTGGCTGGAACAGGGCTGTGCACTGGGATCTTGGAATCACAGAATCTGGAATGGTTTGGGTTGGGAGGGACCCTAAAGCTCATTCCGTTTCACCCCTGCCATGGCAGGGACACCTTCCACTTTTCCAGGTTGCTCCAAGCCCCATCCAGCCTGGCTGTGAGCACTCCCGGGGATCCAGGAGCGCCACAGCTGCTCTGGGATGTAGCACAGCCATGGTGCTTCACAGCATTTTGGGATGCAGCAGTTCTGGAGCGATGGATGTGCCCAGTGGGATGCGTCAGGCACGCTCTGAAACACGGCCACGTGCTCTGAGTTTGTGCCCACACAGGACAGGTGACAGTGGCCATCCCATGGTGGTCACAGCCTTTGCTCCACTTTAAGTAGATGTGAACTGACTCTCTGTGGGAAAAAAATTAATTTGAAAAGTTAAGTTGTTGATTTTATAGAAATGTTTTGGCTAAATTTTGAGTCTCCCCAGCTGTGCTTAACCCAGGAGGAGCCAACACTCTTGGTATTGTGGTAACCTACCCAACAGGGATTTCCTCCCCAAATGGAATGTTTATACTCATCATTGAGAGCATGGTGGGGTCTGCCAGGAGGGACTGGGGCGGACTGGACTGGGGCAGGCTGGATTGGGGCAGGCTGGATTGGGGCAGCCAGGATGGATTGGGGCAGGCTGGATTGGGGCAGGCTGGATTGGGGCAGCCAGGATGGATTGGGGCAGGCTGGATTGGGGCAGCCAGGATGGAGTGGGGCAGCCAGGAGGGATTGGGATAGCCAGGATAGATTGGAGAAGCCAGGCTGGATTGGAGCAGGATGGGACAGGATGGATTGGGACAGGATGGATTGGGGCAGGATGGATTGGGGCAGCCAGGATGGATTGGGACAGGATGGATTGGAGAAGCCAGGATGGATTGGGACAGGATGGATTTGGGCAGGATGGATTGGAGAAGCCAGGCTGGATTGGAGCAGGATGGACTGGGACAGCCAGGATGGATGGGGGCAGTCAGGAGGGGTAGGGGCAGGATGGATTGAGGCAGCCAGGATGGATCAGAGCAGCCAGACTGGATTGGGACAGGATGGATTGGGGCAGGATGGATTGGAGAAGCCAGGATGGATTGGGGCAGGATGGATTGGAGAAGCCAGGATGGATTGGGACAGCCAGGATGGATTGGAGAAGCCAGGACGGATTGGGGCAGCCAGGAGGGATTGGGGCAGCCAGGAGGGATTGGGACAGCCAGGCTGGCCAAAGCGCCTGGTGGCTGCAGCTGAGCTGGAGGCTGCAGTGAAAGCCCTGCCCTTGCCCAGAGCAGTTGTGCAATAGCGGATGTTTGGGAGCAAATAGGTGATGCAGAAGACTTCCTTCCTCAGCTCGCAAGGCAAATAATTTGTATCCTGATTACAAATTATGAGGGTTTGGAGATTGCAAGGTCAGGAGGGACCAGTGTAATTATGTCATCTGACCTTCCCAAGGAGTGCAGCCTCGTAATGGCACTTGGTGATTCCCACGCTGAGGCCACCAGTCCTGGCTGTCCCACAGGGAGCCTTTTCCTACAGCCTGAGGCACAGGGGGTCTGTCCCTGACCCTGTGACCTGTCGGGTTACCTCAGCACACAGAACACACAGCTCACTGCCAGGTTTGACTTCTCCTGCAAGACTTAGGTCTAGGGAGATCGTAGAAGAGAATGGGATAGGGTGGGATGGGATGGGATGGGATGGGATGGGATGGGATGGGATGGGATGGGATGGGATGGGGTGGGATGGGATGGGATGGGATGGGATGGGATGGGATGGGATGGGATGGGATGGGGTGGGATGGATTTTAATGGAATGGAATGGAATGGAATGGAATGGAATGGAATGGAATGGAATGGAATGGAATGGAATGGAATCTTCAGAGCTCCATGAAGGGAAGCACAAAGATCATCCAAGTCCAGCTCCTGGCCCTGCACAGGATAACCCCAAGAATCCCACCCTGATTCGTGTCAGATTTAGGATCACCCACCCTGTCCAGCAAGAACAGCAGGATTGTCCCCCTGTTTCCAGACCTCCTCTTCCCACCTCACAGAACAACCTGGACTGCAGGAAGGAGGGGACAGTTTGGGAAGATTTGTGGTGTCCCATTCCTGCCAGGGCTGTGCAGGTGGCACAGGGAAGGTCAACTAAGAGCCCACACCTGAGGCTTTGACCTCTGTGGGATGTGAACACATTTGAATTTCCAAGTATTCAGATTTCTTCACTGTTTAAACCCTGGAGCTCTCAGGAGGCTCAGAGCACAGAGATCTGTATCAGCACAGAAACACCAGCCCTGGTCCCTCTGGTGCATCCTGCCCTGCCTGCACCCACCCAGCTTTGGCAGCCACAGCTCTGGTTAATGCAGATAGCCCAGAACTGGTTTTACATGAACACAGCCATTCACACCCCCATTATGATCATCATTAATGAGGCTGTTTCTCACCGATATTGTGGTAGGACCCAGAGACCCCTGCACAAGGCTGGGGCCTCACTGCACAGTCATGGCTCAAATGCCATCACTCCCCAAAGTCCCCAAAGTCAAAAATGAGCAGAGACCAAAGAGGTTCAGGGTGACAGCAGAACTAATCCTCACTGGTTTGCTCCTCTGGAAGATGGAGCACACCGTGGCAAGTTTGTGGCCAGATGTTTGTGCTGAATAGAGCCCCAAGACTGTGATCCCAAGGGCAGGGACACTTCAGCCTTGTCCCCGTGTCCCTGCTCACCCCTTCCACCGCTCAGGCTGCACAGGTGTGGGGTTTTGCTGCAAAAGATGCACAGGCTGTGCTGGGAAAAATGCACTGACCCAGCACTTAGGGCACCTGCAGAGTCCTCAAGGCTTTGCCCTGCCTTAGGAGGAGGCTTTTAGCCCATCGTCAGTCCCTTCCCTGCCACTGTGACCCAGGTGGCACTGAGCAGGGACAGGTCCTGGATTCTGGGGATGCTGTCTGTGGGCTGCCACTGACTGACCACCAGAGCTCAGTGCAGCTTCTCAGCCCTGCAGCCTCAGCCCTGCTGCCTCGGGGATATTTTCACACCCGGCCAGTCCTGAGAGGAAGGAAGCAAAGCGAGCTGGCCATTCCCAGGCTGAGCTAGCCAGGAGTGGCAAGGGGAGAGCGACAGGCCAGGGGCAGGTGAGTCAGGCCACACGGGGAGGAGCACAAGGAGCTGCTCCCTGGCTCTGTCCCTCTCCCACTCACCCTGTGCCGGCAGCTCTTTTACACCTTTTATCTCCATGGGCGCTTCCACCCTGGATTTTGGAGCATCCTCCTTGTCCTCCCTCACGGGACCAGCCCAGCAGGTGCCCCCTGGGCTGGGCAGTGGGGGCACAGCCTGGCCAGCAGCAGCCCTGGCACCTGTTCAGCAGGGGACACAATGAGGATTAATCACCATCTGTCCGAGACGCTGCCTTGTTTTTCCTCCATCCTTATTTGCGTGCTAGCGCCTGGAAAACAGGATGGCGATGTTTTCCTGCCGCGCATTCCCCAAGACTAAACAAAGGAGCTTGGATTTCCAGCCCCCGCTGATCTCTGATAAATGTGGGGCTTTCAGGAATTGCTTGGGGAGCGCGGGAGTGGGGGAGTTCATGGATCTGCCTCTCGGGCTGGTCCCACTGCTCAGAGCTGAAAACCTCCGACCTCTGGAATGAGGGGGAAGGTCTTCTGTCTCACTTTTAGGGAAAAAGTTTTTCAGGGAAAGAGTGATAAAGTTCTGGAATGTTTTGCCCGGGGAGGTGGTGCAGTCACCATCCCTGGGTGTGTTTTAAACAAGCCTGGATGTGGCACTGGGTGCCAGGGTTGAGTTGAGGTGTTGGGGCTGGGTTGGACTCGATGAGCTTGAAGGTCTCTTCCAACCGAGGGATTCTGGGAATTCTGGGAATTCTGTGAAAACGCTGCCTAAAGAAAGTTCTTGTGTGCACAGCCTGCACTGGTGGGCTCTTATTAAGGTTTACTACTCATAATTTGTTAAGGTCTCGTTTGTTTGAGGTCTGACTGTGGGAGGTGCTTTACAGTGAAGTACAAAGGAAAAACCAGGCTCCCTAAAGAAGGAGGAATGTTTGTTTTTAAGAGTATGACCACCAACATCACCCTGGCAGGAGTTAGATGAGGGCTCCTTGAGCCAACTTCTGAAACGGAAGCTCAGCTGGGAACGAATCAGAGAACCAGAGAATATTGGAAAGTTATGGGTCGGAAGGGCCCTTAAAGATCATTTCCTTCCCTGGGCAGGGAAGGGACTGGAAACTTTGCTGTCACCTGCTTGGAAAGCCCAGGGCTTTTCCCTGCCTGTTGCACTGCCTTTCCCTCATCCCAGTTCCTGGGATGCTCTGGTGCATCCCCCCCTTACCTGATGTTTTTATGGGTTTAAAGAGCTGCTCTGTCCAAACTCAGATGAACTTTGCAGAGCAAGCAATAATTGGTGCTTCTGCAGCTTCTGGGGAACTTCTGGAGGCTCTAAAGATGCCCCCTGAGTTGAGAAAATGAATAGTGGGAGTCCCAATTCTGAACTGATGTGGGGAATTGGACCCCAGGTGTACAATATTCAGGTTTTGTGACTCTGCTCCCATGACCAGAAGCATCAAAATCAGCCAGAGCCAGGTCTTGGGATAGATGTACCAGGGAAAAAGTAAAGAGCTGAAAAATCTGTGTTAGAAGCCTTGGAGAGAGGCTGTGGAGGTTCTCCATGGAAACACCTCAATTTCCGCTCAGCCTTGATGGGAAACACCTTTCACCTACAGATAATCCTTCCCATCTAATCCTGTATATGGGAACAGTTCTGTAACCAGGAACTTTTGATGATTTGGAGGACAAAGGTTCAACACCTTTCCTGGCATTAAAGGCGGAAAAACCACCCGGATTTGTCCAATTCCAGTGATCCCGGTGTGGGGGGATTCCCATTTTTCAGCTGTACTTTCTGTGGCCCCAGAGCTGAGATGTTTCAATCACAGAATCCCAGGATCACAAAGGTTGGGAAAGACCTCCAAGATCTTCCAGTCTTTGACTGAATCCCACTGTGCCACTGAACCTTATCACAAAGTGCCACATCATGAGTTTTGAACACTTCCAGGGACAGCGGCCCCATCACTGCCCTGGGCAGCTGTGCCAGGGCTGAACCACTCTCTCAATGAAGAAATTTTCCCTAAAATCCAACCTAAACCTCTCTTAACAAAACTTGGGCCCAACCCCCATCTGCCTCCCTTAAAAATCCCAAATTTTCTGTGAAAACTCAGTTTTAGGAAGTAGAATTGTGAGATATATATAGATTTTTTTTTTTAATCACTGTTTGGGGAAACTGCTTTTTCCCTCTGGTGACTCATGAAAAATATTGACCAAATGCACTTCAGCTCTGATTTGTGGTGTCCTCCAGTTGTGTCTCTGGGTTTGGCCCTGGATGTTCTGTCCCCGAGGCACCAAAAACCCCAAGAACCGCCCCTCCCCAAAGTAATCTCGATGGATTAATTCCTGAAACCTCATTACAGTTCTCAAGATAAGAGCTCATTAAACAGCGTGACAGTAACCTTGGAAAAGGGGATTTCAATATCTGCCCTGAGAGGTCTGAACATGAGGAATTGGTTGATATTCCCGGGTGATGTTTATCTCTGTTATCCTCAGGAATTGTCACCTGGGAATCTCGCTGCACCAGGGACCTGCTGCTACCAGGAAAAATGGGAAGGGCTGGCAGGAAGTTGTTTGCATATCTCTTCTTCTGGGTGGGTGACTCAGGCAAGAAATAAAGTGTAATATCTGTTAAAAATATCTGCAAGATCCTGAGGCAGGGGTGGTACCTCGGCAGCACTTTTTGTGTCCAAAAAATACCCCAAAACCACGGATCCTCCTGGACACTGGCACAGTACAAACCACAGGTCTGGGCTGCAACAGAGCAGGAGCATCCAGAAAGTCAGAAGGGAGAGGGAGAAATCTCACCTGGAAACAGCAGCAACAACAGAAATCACAAACTTGCTTCCCCTTCTGCCCTCCCGCCCTATTTCTCAACGAAACTTTTCAAGTTACAGATTTTAAACCTGCTCTGAATGGATAAAAGCCTGCACCAGTGCCTGGGGAATGGCAGGAAGGCACGTGCTGTCATGATTGGAGCAGGGAGAATGTGCTAATTACATAACAGCCCAGGAATTTGGCAGCGCTGATGCAGAAATAGGGCAAATAATCCTCTTTCCCCATCATCTCCTTCCCCAGCCCTGTCTGCTTCACTTTTTCAGGATGGAAATTTAATTTTCAAACCCTTCCACACAGACTTTTAACCTGGCAAAAGTGGGAAAAACAACTTTCCCAGAAGCGTTACCATACCTCAAGTCCAATTTTTTTCCCCTTAAAAAAAATCTACTAAAGAGCCATATTTTGCTTTGGTGCTCAAAAAGTGATTCCAAATCATGCCATAAACTGGCGATAGTTTTGCTTGGCCCCACTTTGCCTGTGGGCAAAGCTTTGGCCTGGAATAATTTCACATTCCTGCCACTGCCATAATTCAGCACTGCAGGGACACGAGGACATCGGTGCTTTGTCACTGAGGCTGAGCAGGGAAGCAATTTTCCTGCTTGATGAAGGAAAAATGGGGACAGAATCACTGGCAGTGATTCTGGAGACACTCAAAGAGTGACTGACTCAGAGCTGCATCTCACCAATGGATGCTGAGACAGGAATTCCCCTCACACTCTGGAATAAACACCTTCAGGAGTATTGAAAGGCTCTGGAGGCTGCAGCAGGTCACCAAAGGACAGTTTTGGAATCCTTCAGGCCTGCTCCAGTCCAAACCCATAAAATCAGCATCAGGTGCTCCCTGCTCTGGCATTCCCAGCTGTGGAAAACGGAAGAAGCAGCCTTCAGACACAGCCAGTGCAGAGCAGTGATCCCAGAGTCACAGAATCACAGAATTCCAGAACCCCTGAGGTGGAAAACCCTCCCCGCCCATGGAGTCCCAGCTGTGCCCAATGCTCACCTTGTCCCCACTCAGTGCCACCTCCAGCCCTTCCCTGGACACCCCCAGGGATGGGGACTCCAAACCCCCTGGGCAGCCCCTGCCAAGGCCTGAGCACCCTTTCAGTGATGGCAGTGGGACCTCCCGAGCTCCTGGAGTGCCCGTGGGCATCTGCACCCACATCCTCCTTCCCTCTGGGTGGGCAGCAAGGCAGCTCCCGTGTCCAGCACCGAGTGCACAGAATCCCACACTGCGTTGGGTTGGGTTGGGTTGGGCTGGAAGGACCTGAAATCCCATCCAGGGCCACCCCTGCCATGGCAGGGACACCTCCCCCTGTCCCAGGTGCTCCCAGCCCCAGTGTCCAGCCTGGCCTTGGGCACTGCCAGGGATGCAGGGGCAGCCCCAGCTGCTCTGGCAATTCCAGCCCAGCCCCTGCCCACCCTGCCAGGGAACAATTCCTCATTGCCAAGATCCCATCCAGCCCTGCCCTCTGGCACTGGGAGCCATTCCCTGTGTGCTGTCCCTGCAGGCCTTGTCCCCAGTCCCTCTGCAGCTCTCCTGGAGCCCCTTCAGGCCCTGCAAGGGCTCTGAGCTCTCCCTGCTCAGATGAAAAGGACTGGGCTTCCCAGAAAGCTGTGGGGATTTGTGCTGGGTTTTGGTGGGAGCTCAGGTGTCACTCTTGTTCTTGGTGGAGCCATCAGAACAATTACTGTGTAAATTCCTGGGCTCAGAAACAAGCTTCCTTCCTTTCTCCACCTGGAAAGGGGATCCAGATTCCCCTGGAAAGCTGCTCCTGGGCTCAGAGGGGTCACTCTGTGTGTGGCACATCAGGCACAGGGAGTCAGGACACTGAGGATGCTGCCCCACAATAAACCCAGCCACAAGGGCTGCTCACCATGTCCCTCTGTGTGACCTCATCTCCTGGTGTCCCCTGAGCCTCAGCCTGTCCCCAGGTGTGACCTTGGTCAAACACAGCCACCTCCAAGGCCATTATGGCAAAGCCACCCCTGATGTTTGGGCAGATTTGGAGCCACATCTTTGAGTGATACAGGATGCTCCAGCACAGAGCAGGAGTGAAGCTCCATCCTGCAGCACAGAGAGATTCAGAGGGTTTTTATCTCCCAGGCAGACAGCACAGGGTGTGTGGAGCTCGTGGAGGACCCTGGAATGCCTGGGAATTCAAGGAATGCCAACCTCTTCTTCAGTGGGCTTTGGTTCAAGCTCCTGCATCATCCCCAAGTGAGAGCCAAGCAAAGCAGACCCGGCCCGTGGTGCTTTTTGCTGCAGTCAGCACCAAAGTGCCAGCTGGTGACAGCACTGAGGATCTCCAGGAGGGGCTGAACCTGCCCTCAGACTACCAAAAACACCTGGGCATGCTTGGCATCCGCGTGTAGAAATATCCAGTGTTCTAAATGCGTGAGCTCAGGGCCCCAGGAATATTTGGGCTCTGCAAGGCAGGAGTTCTGGCATCCAGGCCAGCCATCTGACAGCCAGGCCATGCAGAGCTGAAAATGGATCAGGAGCCAGGTTTTGTCCAAAAGCAGCGCTGAGCCAGGCTCAGCCACCCCAGGAACAGGCACAGATCAGCTGCAGCCCAAGCCCAGGTGCTCAGTGCACACTGTGCTGGATTCCCCAGGGATTTTCATCAGGATCCTGCTCCTGTTCTCTCTGCCCATCACCAGCATCAGCCACTCCTGCAGGGACTGCAATGCCTGCATGGACTGCCACACCTGCATGGTCTGCAACACCTGCAGGGACTGCAACACCTGCATGGACTGCAACACCTGCAGGGACTGCAATGCCTGCATGGACTGCAACACCTGCATGGACTGCAACACCTGCAGGGACTGCCACACCTGCATGGACTGCCACACCTGCATGGACTGCAACACCTGCAGGGACTGCAACACCTGCAAGGACTGCCACACCTGCAGGGACTGCAATGCCTGCAGGGACTGTAACACCTGCATGGACTGCAACACCTGCAAGGACTGCCACACCTGCATGGACTGCAACACCTGCATGGACTGCAACACCTGCAGGGACTGCCACACCTGCAAGGACTGCAATGCCTGCAGGGACTGCCATGCCTGCAGGGACTACAACACCTGCAGGGACTGCAGCACCTACATGGACTGTAACGCCTGCAGGGACTGCAACTCTGCAGGGACTGCCGCACCTGCAGGGATTGCCACTCCTGCCTGCTCAGTGGGGAGCTGCAAGAAGTGAAAATTGCAGCTCATTTTCGGCTCACATGGCTGTCCTGGCAGTCAGACCCATGTTGTCCTGGGGATCTAGAGGATGGATCATCAGGAGAAGAACTGGTTTCCAAAAATCCTCTCTGCCATTTGTAAGTCTGCTGCTGCAGGAGGAGGAGGAGAAGGAGAAGGAGAAGGAGAAGGAGAAGGAGAAGGAGAAGGAGAAGGAGAAGGAGAAGGAGAAGGAGGAGAAAAAGAGAAAGAGAAGAAGAAAAGGAGGAGAAAGAGAAGGAGAAGAGGAGGAGAAAGAGGGAGAGAAAGGCTGAACTCCTTCAAACCCAAAGCCCTTTGCACTAGTTGTGCTCAGGAGCAGGAGAGCAGCCCTGGATCCTGGGAGAGGCTGCAATCGCTCCCTGGGCACGCTCCGCCCGTGGGGGCATCTGGAGACAGATCCCACAGGAGGCTCCCTGGCCAAGTGCAGGATTCTGCAGCTACTTGCAGCCAGCCATTGTCGGAGCAGGGAGCGCTCCGGCTCCTGGCTGGTACCTGAGCTGATAATTGCTCAGAAAAATTAAGGGTTGGGTAATTCCTGCCGAAATTAATTGCCTCGCTGAGCTGCCGCAGGGCACACGCCACGAGAGGGTTTGAAGATGATACAACCACTTCCCTCTTCAGGATTAAACCAGGTGGCAAAAGCCCACCTTTGTCACAAAGAGCTTTTGGCTTTGGGGATTCCTTTTCTCTGAATTGTTTTTTGGCTTTTCTGCTGTTTCTGAAATGGCTTTGAGGGTCCTGAGGAGCTGCAGGAATTTATGGGCAGCGCTTTTGTCAGCCTCACCTGATGCTGGCAGCCCAGTCCTCTGCAGCAGCTTGCTTTGCTCATTTTAACGCTTCTTTTATAAGCAGCCACTGCTCCTCACAGAATGTTTATAAACAGAGGCAGGAAATAAGAAGAGACTCAGGATATTCACAGTTGATCTAAAGTCAGCCTTTCTTCCCCTTCCAATGGGCTGCTCTCAGTTTCCTCCTCTCCTCACACTGTGCAGCTGACTTGGGGTGAAATCTTTATTTCCCCAGCAGGTCTTGATTTTGGGGAAAATTTTGCATTCTCCCTTCTCATCTCTTGGCTCCCTGGAGGAAGATTCCTCTGGGAAATGGATGATCTGCCTGTGCTGCCTCCTTCCTTCACCTCCTCATGGGAAGAATATCCTTTCTCAGGAAAAGAAGCCACAGACACATGGATTCCTAATAAATGGAGCTGGCACTCCCTGCCCAAGGCAGACCAACTTTATTTGTGTCTCTGCCCTTCTTAAACACTCCCAATGAAGAAGCTTTCACCACCCTCCAGAGAAAATATTCCCATACACCACTTTTTCACCCCTGGAAATGTTCCCTTCGCTTTACCTTTGTTACCAGCCCAAATCATAGAGGCTTTTTTACTCAGTTCACATCTTCCAGACATGGGGATGATCTCCAAGTGCTCCAGAGCTCTCCTGGCGTGTCCTGGTCTTTACAAAAGGTACTGCAGGTCCTTGCAGCTCCTCTTCCATTTGTGAGAGCCCAAACAGGACATTTGCCTTTACCAAACCTGCCCTGGGGACCTGCTGCAGCCTCCAGAGCCTTTCAATATTCCTGAAGTGTTTCTTGCAGAGTGTGAGTGCAATTCCTGTCTCCACATCCATTGGTGAGAGGCAGCTCTGGGTCAGTCACTCTTTGGGTGTCTCCAGTCACTTGGGAGATAAAAACATGTCAAGATAACAGTTCATGTGCTCCAGGAGAGGTGTCTAAAAGCAAATCCCCCTCTGGAGACACTTTCCCCTGTAGAAGAGGTTTTGGGTGGGTGGGTTTTGTTGTTGTCCTTAGCTGGTGGGGTTTTTTTCCCCAAACATTTCTTGAGTATTTTGATTTTTGCTTAAATCTTCCAAGGTGTTTTCAGTCCCCTCTCAAATTCTTGTCATCTTTAGGTTTATGTGCTCCCTCCCTTTGCTGAGGACAGGAGAAAACACTGAGCTGAGCCCTGCAAGCATGGTTTGCTAAATCCTGCTATTTGCTGGTCAGCCTTGGGCGTGTAAGGACACAGAGCCAGGAGGAGAGTGCAGAGTCAGCTGGGCTGAGGTTTGGATGTTTCTTACAAGGTTTGCAATTTGGGTCAATTTGGACCTCAGATGGGAACTCTGGGGGGGATCTCAAGGATTTTGTGCTCCAAATGCACAGGTATGGACAGGCACTGGAACAAAAGACAGGCTGGAGAGCTGGGGGTGCTGCCCTGCAGAGGAGAAGGCTCCAGGGAGAGCTCAGAGCCCTTGCAGGGCCTGAAGGGGCTCCAGGAGAGCTGCAGAGGGACTGGGGACAAGGCCTGCAGGGCCAGGAGCCAGGGAATGGCTCCCAGTGCCAGAGGGCAGGGCTGGATGGGATCTTGGCAATGAGGAATTGTTCCCTGGCAGGGTGGGCAGGGGCTGGGCTGGAATTGCCAGAGCAGCTGGGGCTGCCCCTGCATCCCTGGCAGTGCCCAAGGCCAGGCTGGACACTGGGGCTGGGAGCACCTGGGACAGGGGGAGGTGTCCCTGCCATGGCAGGGGTGGCCCTGGATGGGATTTCAGGTCCCTCCCAACCCAAACCCTTTGAATTCCACGTTTCAAAGGAAATACGCAAAGCACACCAGAGGAACCTGCCCCCTGCCTGTCTGATTCTGCTCCTCCTCTTCCTCATCACTTATTTCAGGAAAAGGGAAGCCTTCCTAAGCCAGAGGAGCCCAGGTTGTGCTTCCGTGCTGAGCTCAGGGCAGCCGGCGCCAGCTCAATCGCGGTGATGCCCTGCAGGCACCTGCTCCTTCCCTGCAAACCCCGAGCTCCTCCAGCATCCTGGCCCTGAGCTGAGCTCCAGGGAGGGCTGGAAACCCAGCACCACCAAACCTCCAGCGGGGCACCAGTGCCAGCCCTTGCCAGGGCTGTCCTTGTTTTTGTGGCTCCTGTTTTGCTCCAAGCTGGGGTTAATCACCGACGGTTCCAAATTCCACTCCTGGAGAGGGGAAAGGGAAATGAGCAGGAGGGCTCGGGCTCAGCCTCTGCCTTGAGCCTCTTGCCTCTGCCCTCCCTTTCTGCTTCACTTGCTGCTTTTCCAGGCTGCTCATGGCCAAGGCCAGGAGCAGTGCCCCCACTCGAAGCTCTCAAACTCACTTTGCGTTGTTCTCCTTTCCCCTCCTCTGAATAATAAAAGCTGCTTGACAGCACCAGGGCTGCAACTATTTCAAGCCTCAAAGTTTTTCAGCTCAAGCCCTTAAATCTGTTTAACCCTTCTGTGTCCATCTGGCTGTCAGGAGGATGTAGAGTAATCAAACTGCAGAATCTGTAAGGTTGGAAAGGACCTTCAAGATCATCAACTCCAACAACCAACCAGTGCCAGTGCCACCAGCATAATCACCACTGAAGTGTGTCCTCAAGTGCCACATCACATCCATGGTTTTTGAACACCTCTGGGGTGGTGACTCCAGCCCCTTTGTAAACCTTTCAGTGAAGAAATTTTCCCAATATCCACCCTGAGCCTGCCCTGGCCCAGCCTGAGGCCGTTCCCTCTGCTCCTGTCCCTGTTCCCTGGAGCACAGCCCGACCCCCCCGGCTGTTCCCTCCTGGCAGGAGCTGTGCAGAGCCACAAGGTCCCCCCTGAGCCTCCTTTTCTCCAGGCTGAGCCCCTTTCCAGCTCCCTCAGCCTCTCCCTTCCCCAGCTCTGTTCCCTTTCCTGGCTCCAGCCCCTTTCTTGTCCTGAGATGCCCAAAATGAGCCCCAGCCCTGTGAGCCTTTCCCCAGCATAGCAGAGGGATGCAGTGCCCCAGGAGCCTCTCCAGGATTCCTCCCTGGGGTCTCTCCCAGCTGCACAGGCGCTGTGCCCTGCAGTGACTGTCCCAAAGCTCAAACAGGAGCCTGTCAGAGCCCCTGGATGTTCCCTCAGCTCCTCTCTGCCATCCCATGCTGCCCCAAGCTGGGTGAAGAGGTCGGGTGTGCCCCAGGCACTGCCCAGGCTGTGCCCCATAACAGACCAGCCCAGAGCTGAGCAGTTTCAAATCACTTTGGGGTGGAAAAATTCCACTCTAATTGGGAAACATCCCACAAATCAGACAGGTTCCTGTTGTGGACAGTCAAGCTGTTCCCTTCTTCTACCACCTTCTGGGTTTCAAGTAATTTGATTTTAATCATTGCAGGGTAATTTTGAGCTGAGATTTTGATCCAAGTTGTCTGGGAGATGGGAGTTTTGGGGGCAGGTGAACCAGGGGGGGCTTTGTAGGGCATTCCCTGATAAAATGGGAATTGCTGAGGCACGACAGGTGCAGGTCCATATAAATCCCAGGGTAATGGATTGGGAAATGCAGAGTCCTGGCCAGGGAAGTGCCAGATCTCCCTCTTCAGGCTGCTGCTCTTGCCTCTGGAAGGTCACAGTTTATCTGACAAATGTCATTCACCCCAAACAACAATGCCTTGAGGAAGGAGAGAAACATTATTTGATAAAAACCATTCACTGAGTGAAGCTGCCCTGGGACTTTGGAAGTCTGTCCCGGAGAAGGTTTGCTGGACAAAGTGCAGAAAAGAGAAAAGAGGGAGATAAATGCGTTTTATCACCCAGGAATTATGTAATGAACAGGTGTATTGCCACCTTTGGCTCCTCTGCACCCTGCCCCTGTTTCTTTTCCTAGGATTTACACTTTCCCACTGTTTTGCAACTCCAGAAAGCAGCTGGGTTTGCAAAGCAGCTGGAGCCCCACGTGTTTCCTTGCCTTGCTCTGCACAGGATTTACCCAGAACGCCCAGCCCACAGTCCCACGCAGGCAGGGGTGCTCTAAAACCCATTTCTCACTGCCTGGCTCTGCAAACCCAGGAGCTGTGCAGCTCCCTGGGAGGCTGCGTGGGCACTGTCTCCTCTCCCACCTTTGGGGCTTTCTGAACTGTTTGTTCCAGCAGCGGCTGAGCAGCCCTGGGCTGGGACAGTCCCCAAGAGCTGGGACAGTGCCCAGGAGCTGGGACAGCTCTGTCACCCTGCAGAGGAGCTGCAGCTGGAACTGCCCTGGGGCAGGAACTCCCCCAGCCGTGAAGGATTTTTAATAGGGAATGTTCCATATCATGGTTCATGCCTCAAAATGTGTCCTGCTGGTTAATATGAATAAAAATAATAATAAAATTATGTTAATAAAAATACAGAAACCTGGAATGTCTTGAGATGACACCCAGCAAGATGGTCAAGGAGGGGAAGGGAATTCCTGAGCAGAATGTTATGGAGACAGGACCTTCCCAATGGGGCCTGGCGGTGACACAGCTCAGTGATGGGGACAGGTCCCTCCTGCTGGGGCCTGGGGGTGACACAGCTCAGTGATGGGGACAGGACCCTCCCAATGGGGCCTGGGGGTGACACAGCTCAGTGATGGGGACAGGACCCTCCTGCTGGGACCTGGGGGTGACACAGCTCAGTGATGGGGACAGGACCCTCCCAATGGGGCCTGGGGGGGACACAGCTCAGTGATGGGGACAGGACCCTCCTGCTGGGACCTGGGGGTGACGCAGCTCAGTGATGGGGACAGGACCCTCCCAATGGGGCCTGGGGGTGACGCAGCTCAGTGATGGGGACAGGACCCTCCCAATGGGGCCTGGGGGTGATGCAGCTCAGTGATGGGGACAGACCCTCCTTCCTTTTCCTGAACAGTGCCAGCTCTGTGTGCCCAGCTCGAGAGCTGCCCTGTTGTGGCCCACAAGCCATATCCATCCTGACTGAGATAAATCAGGACTTATGCAGCGGAAACCTTGATAAATGTTTCCTGTCTCCACATCCATCGGTGAGCTCTGAGTCAGTAACTCTTTGATGTCTCCAGTCATCAAATCACATGGGAGATAAAACCATTTCAAGATAACAGTTCATGTCCTCCAGGAGAGGTGTCTGAAGGCAAATCCCCCTCTGGAGACACTTTCCCCTGTAGAACAGCTTTTGGGGTGGTTTGTGTTGTTGTCCTTAGCTGCTGGGGTACATTTCATTATCCTAGAAATGTTTTATTGTCTCCTGCAGCCACCAGGTCTCACCCAGAGCTCATCACCCAGCTGGAGGAGTAACTCAGGGAGACCTTGGATCAGCCAGGGGGCTGAAGGCTGTGACAAAGACCCTGCAGAAGAAGTCAGTGACTGGGAGGAACCAAGGGATTCCCCTTGCCATCGTCTGTCTCCTTCAGGGCACTGGGATTGCAGCCTGGGCTGTCGAATGCAGGGAGCCCCCGACACAGGCAATGATTGGCATCTGACTCCATAGTTCAGGAGGCTGAACAATTGCTTTATTAATATATAATTAGGATTGCTTTAATAATCGATCTATTACACTAATACTATATTAAAACTATACTAAAGAGATCCTATCCTATCCTATCCTATCCTATCCTATCCTATCCTATCCTATCCTATCCTCTACAAAAGGTACTAAAAAAACCCCCCGACTGTCTGAGACAGCCAGGACACAGCTTAGACCCAACTGGCCAAGGAAACAAAACAATCCTCAGCAGAATCCAATTGACAAATGCCTCCAGTAAACAATCTCCATAACACATTCCACATGTGCCAAACAACAGGAGCAGCAGGTAGAAATGAGAATTGTTTTCTCTCCTTCTCTCTGTGCTTCTCCAGGAAGAATCCCGGGAGAGGGAATTGTGTCTCTCTCTGTTCAGGGAATGTGAATGTCACAACTGGCCAGTTCCATTCCTGGAGGCTCTCCCTGCTTCTCGTGGCAGTTTGCAGGAGCAGCACACGAGGAGCACTCACGGCTGGCGTGCCAAAGGGGAGGGAGCTGCTCTCCCACAAACGGCTCAGTCAAGGTGCCCTGGCAGGGGCAGGCCTCTGGGAATGCTCTGAGCAGCAATTCTAATTAGCAGCTGACTGTTAAAGGTGGGGGAATCGGTGTGTCAGTCTGGGACTTCAGTTCACTGCAATTTGGGAAACTTCAAGCAGGATAAGGGAAAAATCAGATGTTTTGCTGTCTGGGAGCCAGGCAGGTGGGGAAGGAGGCAGCGGGATCCTTCACAGCTCCCAGCATGGGGAATGAAACGGCAAATCATCCTCTTGGAACCCAGGGCAGGAAGGAGAAGCCCCAGACTGAGCAGACACAGAATCACACAATCAAAAAAAAGCCACCTGAAGCCTTTCCTCAACCTCCTGCACACAATGGTGTGTGTGCTGGAAAGGTGATTTTTAAAAAAATAAAACATAAAAGGACTATCACCTCTAAATCCCTAAAAGAAAATAACTTAGAAAAAATTAGTGGAAGAAAATTTAGATAGATTGGACTGGATAAGATAGATTTGGATTGGATAAGATAGATTTGGATTGGATTGGTTAAAATAGATGTGGATTGGATAAGATAGATGTAGATTGGGTAACAGGGAGGAATTCTGCCCTGGGAGGGTGGGCAGGCCCTGGAACAGATTCCCAGAGCAGCTGGGGCTGCCCCTGGATCCCTGGCAGTGCCCAAGGCCAGGCTGGATGGGGTTTGGAGCACTGGGGACAGTGGAGGTGTCCCTGCCATGGCAGAGGGTAGAATGGGACAATCTTTGAGGTCCCTTCCAACCCAAACCAGCCTGGAATTCTCTGATTCTATGAAAAGACTAACAGAAATATTTGCTACAAGCGCTGACCCTGAGATCCTGTGGCAGAAAACCTGTTTGTGGTGACAAGGAAAGGTGTGACCAGGGTCCCGGTGTCAGTGACAGAGCTGTGCTCTGCAGGAACACACACATCTCCTCCCATGGTTTGAGTTTGCAGCCTCCAATTCCCTTTGACAGCCTGGAAATTGTGCCCCGGAAAATGCAGAATTTCCATCCAGCCCTGCTGGGCTCTGATCTGCCTGGGGAGGAGGAGGAGAGAAGAAGAATCAGCTCAGCTGGGCAGAGCTGTGAGCAGTGGTTTAGGATTTACAGATCTTTGCTGAGTGAGGGTAGCTGGGTGTGAGGAGCCTCAGATGAATTCTCTTTATTTCTCTGCAGTTCTGACTTGGACTGACATATTTTAGTGCAGCTTCATCAGAAACAGCTCAAGGGATGGCAAGAGCTGCAAGATTTCATTATTGCGCAATTCAAGGATGAAAGCAAAACCATTCTTGTGATCTGAACTTCAGCCTTGTACGTATCATGTACAATGGGGAAGTTGTCAATCAGAAATTCCTTTCAAACTTTTTTTCTGTGCTCAGAGCTTCCCAGTTTTTTCACAGCCCTCCTGAAGGGACTTGGTGGTCTCTAATTTGGAATTTAAGGGTGGGAAAACAGAAGTGTGATTGAAAGTTGAAGTGGTGGCACACTGGAGACGTGATTTGGGAAGTGCCAGCATTGTTGTCCAGAGAAGAACGTTCAGGTTGATTCTATCAGAGTGCCAGGAAAATAGAAATAAACAGAGGAGGAAGAGCTGGACAAGGCAGGGCTGCAGAAAGGGGAAGGGTTTGGGCAGTGGGAGTGGAAGCAACTGCTCTGGGCTGGGCTGGGCAGCCTCAGAGCGAATATTGTGAGCAATTTGGGCACCACAGTGTAAGAAAGACATGAAATTATTAGAGAGCATCCAAAGGAAGACAGCAAAGATGTTGATTGGCCTTGAGGGGAAGCTGCATGAGGAGCAGCTGAGGCCACGTGGAATGTTCATCCCGGAGAGGAGGAGACTGAGAGGAGAACTCCTCACAGTTACCAGCTCCTCAGGAGGGGGAGAGAAGGGACAGCTCCCATCCCTGCTCTGGGACAGGGACAGCAGCCAGGACACGGCTGGAGCTGGGCCAGGGCAGCTCAGGCTGGAGAGCAGGGCAAGGTTCTTCCCCCAGAGGGTGCTGGCACTGCCCAGGCTCCCCAGGGGATGGGCACGGCCCCGAGGCTGCCAGAGCTGCAGGGATGGCCAGGGTGGGGTTGGTGGGGGTCTGGGCAGGGCCAGGGGCTGAGCTGGATGATCCTTGGGGTCCCTTCCAGCTCAGGAGATTCCATGGTACCCTGTGATGGTGAAGGTGTCTTCCCAGGCAATATCCCCTGCCCAGGAATGTCCCGTGCCCTGGGAACAGCCCACCCCTGCAGCAGTGGCACACACAGATCCCTTCCCATGGCCACCCGTGGCCTTTGGGTCCCTCTGTGGCCCTGGCCAGCCCCTGCCATGTGGTGCTGGCCCAGACAGAGCTCTGGGCTGTGTTTGGCTCCAAGCTGCACTCTGAGGACAGCACAGAAGGGGCAGTTTGCCCCTGCCCCAGCACATTAATTAACAAGCAGAGGTTGGAAATCCACCCATGGTACCTCATGAGGATGCCCTGAGCTGGTGGGGCTGCAGAGGTTTAATGCAGCTCTAAAATCAGTCCAGGCTTGATGGACTCTGCTGCCAGGCAGGGGGAGCACGGTGGAGACTTCCTCCCTTCTTGTCCCAACCTGTGGGGACCCAAAACCAGGCAGCCCAGGCAGACCTGGGCCACTCCCTGCTGTGGCAATTCCCACCTGGCAGCGCCCAGCTGGGCAGGGCTGGCATTGCCTGCAGTCACTGAGGGTCACACAACTGGCACAACCAACCTGAAACTCCCACTGGTGGGCTGGTAGTAAACAAAGGGTTAAACATGAAGTGTTTGGGGTGGGGGAGGCGGTTTTGAGCCTGTGTGTGATACCTCAGCTCTTCTCTGAACTGCTGAAATATTCAAGAGATGGCAGGAGAGCCCACAGGGGTTGGAAAGGCTGTGCCTCCCAAATCCTCAGACCTTCCTGGGTCAGGGACACCAGAGGGAAGGTTTGGAATGGGAATTACCCTGAGATAGGCTCAGGACGAGCTGTTCTTGGGGCCAATTTCCTGTACAAGCCCTGCAGGGAAGGTGCCAGGTGTGCCCAGGAAGGATCCAGGTGCTGGAAGTGCAGCATGGATTGACCGGGGATCTGGCCAGGAAGTTCCTGGCAAGAAGTGGCAGAGGAGGAAGCACAGCCAGTGCAGGGCTGCTCTTCGACAAAAGTTTTTACAATTCAATTCCCAAGGGTGGTGTTGGTTCAGAAGCTCTCCAGGCCCAATCCAAGCTGGAATAACACACCCAGAGTCACCCCACGGGTGCTCACAGCCCAAGCGTGAGGGGCTGCTGCTCAGACAAAGCTCTGCAGCTGTAAAATTCACATTTTCACTGCATCCAGGCCAGCAGGATGGAATAACGGAGGAGTTCTGCCAGCATTCCTGGCTGTACTCAGCCTCACCTGAGTGCTGTTTTACACCTTCTCCTGGTGGAATTGAACTTCTGCTCTCAGAAATCCTGCTCTGCATTTTCTCCCCACTCAGCTGTAGTCATGTCCTGGAATATCCAAAATCCAGAGCTGTGGAGATATCCTGGTGTGCAGAGGGGCAAGGCTGAGCCTGGATTATGGCTGCAGGACAGGAGATTTTTGAGAAGATGCCCAAACCAATCAGGTCCCACTGTTTTGCCTGTTCCATCTAATTCAGTTAAGAATGAATTTCAGGGGAAATGAGACACAGCTGTTCCTGGGTAGAAAGGCCTCCAGTTATTGACCCATCCTCCCATCCTTCCCCTGGTGACTCAGCTGCTCCCTGAGCTTCATGCAAATGCACATTTCTGAGTGCTTACCTGTCTGATCCTGATACTGCCCTGATTTATCAATAAATATCTTCCTCTTATCTTCACTCTACTGTTTCTTCTAAGGCTTTGTAATAAATATTTTCATTTCTGCTCCATTCAGAAAAGCTGAAACTCTCATCACACCATGATGAAACCTTGTGGGACTTTTGATACAATTGCAAAATGGCAAACCCCGTTTTATGGCTCCTTCCCAGCAGCAGGTGAGTGATTTATTGGCTTCTTCCTGAAACCCAAAGCTCTACATCATTTTTTGTCATCAGGACTGCAAGAGAGGAGGTCAGAGAGCCTGGTGAGAGCTGTTTGTGCAATCACAGAAAGCGTGGGGGCTGCAGCATCAATTTCACCCAAAAAGCCATCTGAGCATCTCCTGCTCAAATGGGACTGAGAGTGGGAGAGGAAGTTCTTGGTCCACAGATCTGCTGGAGAGGGGGGACTCGGACCTGGGGAGATTGAGATGCACCAGCAAAGCATCCTTGGAAGTGTCCCAGGCCTGGCTGGACAGGGCTTGGAGCACCCTGGGACAGCGGAAGGTGTCCCTGCCATGGCAGGGGTGGGATGAGCTGAGCTTTAACTGAGCTGAGCTTTAAGGTCCCTTCCAATCCAAACCATTCTGAGACTCTCTGCAGGGTGATAAATGGAAATTTACAGGCATTAGCAGGTCCTTGCAGACTATCAGGTGCATTAGCTTATTTATCACTAAATAAATACCTCGGTATCAGCAGATCTGGGCTCCTTCTGGTATCACAGTGCCCTACTTTGCCTGGCCCGACCCACGGGTCAGCGGGCTGGGCTGGGCTCTGCTGGGCTGGGCTCCGCTGGGCTGGGAACAGGGCTTGCTCTGTGCTCACCTGGCTATCAGATCCTGCAGCTTTGCTCAGGCCCTGGGGTGCCGTGGGAGGGCCTCACCTCGAGATAACCGGGCTGGAAAGGGCTGAGCAGGGATGGAGAGCAAACAGCAGGCAGCACTGGGAGCTGGGCTGCCTCTGGGGCAAGCTTTGCCCTGGTGAGTGTGGGGAGCCCAGCTCCAGCCCTGGGCTGTGTGTGGCACCATCAGTCTGTGCTGGGGGCAGGCAGGGATGGACACTCAGGAGGAATTCCAGGCTTTTCCCCCTGAGGATGGCAGCGGGGTGATCCCCACCTTGAGGAGCCCAAAGCTCCATCTCCATGGGACACGCTGGGCCTGCTGCTCCCGAGGGGACACCCAGCTGGGCCTGGACTGCTGGAGGTGGAATCCCAGAATCTTGGAATTCCAGAGCACCAGAACGAGAGAACAGAATCATACAATCCCAGAATCCCAGAACAGAATCACAGAATCCCAGAATGAGCGGGGCTGGAAAAGACCTTTGAAATCATCAAGTCCAACCTGTGACCTGACACCACCTTGTCACTCAGACCAAGGCACTAAGTGCCACATCCAGGCTTTTCTCAAACACCTCCAGGGATGGGCACTCCAAGCCTCCCTGGGCAGCCCCTGCCAAGGCCTAAGCTCCCTTTCCATGGGGAAATTCCTGCTGTGCCCACCCTGAGCCTGCCCTGGCCCAGACTGAGGCCGTTCCCTCTGCTCCTGTCCCTGTTCCCTGGAGCACAGCCCGACCCCCCCGGCTGTCCCCTCCTGGCAGGAGCTGTGCAGAGCCACAAGGTCCCCCCTGAGCCTCCTTTGCTCCAGGCTGAGCCTCTTCCCAGCTCCCTCAGCCCCTCCTGGGGCTCCAGCCCCTTCCCAGCTCCGTTCCCTGCCCTGGATGTGCTCCAGCATCCCAAACCAACGCTTCCTGCTGCAGAAGTGCCAAGGCCAGTGAAGATTCTCTTCTGAGAGGAGCTGAAGTGTCCAACTGTGTCCCTGTCCTGCAGGTGCCTGGAGCCAGCCTGGGTTTGGAGCCTGGCTGATTTCTGCACATGAAACACCAGTAGAGGCACAGAACCAAGGGCATCACTTCTGGAGTCACCCCAAGGAGGTCAAGAATAGGAAAAGAATGAATGGTGGGGAGGAGGAAGCTGCCCAGGACTTGGCAGAGAGTGTTGGGCCATTGGAATGTGGGAATGGAACTGATTTGGTTTGGTCTGGAAATGACGTGGGAATGGTTTGTGCTCAGGCTCTGCCTCCAGGCGTGGGCTGGAAGCCTCTGAGGGGTGATGGGCTCAGCCCTGGGGATGTCCTGGCACATGGCCGTGCTGGGACTGAGCCTGGGCCAGTCTGAACCCCCGGGGCCAGCGGGAGCTGTGCCTGGCATGGGTGAGCCGAGGAACCAAACCTGGCACTGGACACCCACAGAGGTCATTTCAGGAGAGACCTGGGGTCATACAATGCCCCAGGGCAGGAGATTTTACATTTGAGTCTCCAGTTTTACATTTGAGTCTCAAATTTTACATTTCAGTATCCAATTTTACATTTCAGTCTCCAACTTTACTTTGAGTCCCCAACTTTACATTTCAGTGTCCAATTCTACATTTCAGTGTCCAATTTTACATTTCAGTGTCCAATTCTACATTTCAGTCTCCAACTTTGAGTCCCCAACTTTACATTTCAGTATCCAATTTTACATTTGAGTCTCCAATTTTACATTTCAGTATCCTGTTTTACATTTGAACCTCCAATTTTATATTTCAGCATCCAATTTTACATTTCAGTCTCCAATTTTACATTTCAATGTCCCCCATCTTGTTGGCTGCATTCTTGTCACGGCTTGGAGTGAGACATCTACACCAAAAAAACAGACATTGAAGTGAAGTCTGGTTATTTAGCACCACAAGCAAACAAAAAAGTGTGGAATAGATCAAGTTTGATTAATTAATGTGTGCAAACTGCATCACTCATGAGACACACAACAGGAGCTGGGACAGTCAGAGTTTCCATTGCTGCTGTCACCAGGAAGAGTTTCATCCCAGGGCTAAAACCTCTCTGTGGTGGAGTTTTAACGAAGCCCAGGAGCAGATTCCAGGTGAGGCCGAGGGCAGGAGCAGCTCTGTCACCAAAGGAGCTCCTCTCTCCCTGTCACATCTCTGGGACAGGCTCTGTCACACCCAACAAGCAGATACTCCTCATTCCTTATCTGCACTTGGAATTAATTTGCTGCCTGTGCTTTTGGGAAGTCCTGGTTTATTTTCCCGCTCCTCTGACACATCTGACATTTTCCCTGCTCTCCTGTTTTCTGCTCGTGCCACTTTAGCCCAATTTGAGTCAAGGTGCAGCCCACGCTGCTGGCACAGGGAACTGCTCTGCTTTTCAGCATCTGTCCTACACATTTCATTTACATTTAACCCTCCCTGCTCCAGGGTTTAAAGTGGAAAGGTCACAGTCATTACCTGCAGAAAGCCAATTTATGGGTGCTGTGAACACTGAGGTGTTTATGCCTCAGGCTGTCCTGTCCCAGGGAGAGCAGCTCTGAGCTGCTGAGTGAGGAGGAGGAGGAGGAGGAAGGGGTCATGCCTTATATATGTTATTGCCTTACATATATTACTATATTATTATAATTGCCTGTTATTATAATTATATTATTATTATTGCCTTATATATATTTTGCCTTATACATAGCACTATATTATTTTTATTGCCTATTATTATAAATGTATTATTATTACTTTATATATACTACTGCCTTATATATATTACTATATCATATTATTATTATTGCCATCATTATAATTATATTATTATTGCCTTATACATATTATTGCCATATATATTAATATATATTATTATTATTACCTATTATTATATATCACTGTTATTAATATTGCCTTATATATATTACTGTATTCTAAACACCTAAACTCTAAGTTTCCCACCCTGTGATGTCACACACTTCTATCCAAACTCCACACCCACAATCCCAGCTCTATCATTCCATTCTGGAAGCTTCTCCGCGGCCTCAGGTCAATGCAGTGTTCTCCTGGGGGTCAGTGCCTGCCAGCACTGAAGGTCTCAAATTCTCAGCAGCCAGAACTCCAGCACTGGAGGTTTTAGGGTGGAGGCTGGTTCTTCTTCACCTTCTCCATGGGTTTTGTGTAATTGGATAAAAAAGTCCCCATTGAGGGCCACAGGTGGTTGGTTATTGGGTTAAAAGTAAAAATAATTTAGGTGTCTATTGATGCAGGGCGCCCCCGATGCGGGGAGTGATGTGCTCTGACTCCATGATGCAGGAGGCTGACAATGCTTTATTAAGCTATGTTATATCACACTAATACTGTATTATATTAAAGAGATGCTATACTAAAGAGATACCGCACTAAAAAGATACTACAGAAAAACCCGTGACTGTCTGGGACAGTCACGACACAGCTTTGACCCAATGGCCAATCAATCCAAACAACCATCAGCAGAATCCAATTAAAAATCACTTCTGGTAAACAATCTCCATAACACATTCCGCATGTGCAAAAACAACAGCAGCAGCAAGTAGAGATAAGAATTGTTTTTTCTTCTCTGAGCTTCTCTCTGCCTTCCCCAGGAAAATCCTGGGAGAGAGAATTGATGTCTCTCTCTCTCTCTGTTCAGAGAATGTGAATGCCACAGGTGTCATTTCTTAACTGGACAGTTTATCCTTAAAAGGCCTTGTAGAGAGAGACACGGCTCCATTTTCTATCTGTTAGAGTGAAGTGCTGTAGAACTCAGGGTTTGTGAGACTGCGACAGAGATAAGAACTAACAAACATCTGAGTCCCAACAAGAAACACCATCTCACACGTTTAGTCCTGACCCTGGCAAAAAGAAAGCAAAGACTCCACAGGAGGTGTCCTGGAAGACTCCGGCTGCCTGTCCCTGCCTCCAAAATCAGGCTCTGGGATTCAGCTGGGCTCAGAGGAAACCATAGGAAATTCCTCAGACACAGAAAATGAGCCCAGCCCAGAGAAACCACAGCTCAACTCTGCTCCCAGGAGAGGGACATCTCATTCCAGGATGTCTGGAGAGCTCCTTCATCCCACACCAGCCTCTTGTCCTTCCCATGGGAACTGGAGATGTGGAGCTGCAGCCCATGGATGTTGTGGGGGTCCCAGTTGTGGGTTTCTCTGGGTCTGGATTGAAGGCATTTGAGATGGTAGTTCATGTTCAGACTCAGGTGTTTATTATTTCTTCTCAGTTAAACAGTCTCACTGCTGTGAGTTCTGCAGCTCTTCATTAGAAGGCACAATGTGGCCAACAATTTCTGCTTACAAGGTCTTTTAAGACTAAACTATCCAATTAAGAACTGACACCTGGATTATTTTCCCTTTTAACCCAATAACTGATCCCACAGAGCCCGCAATGCAGACTGTTCTGCCCAATTCCAAAATGCCACCCAAACCCATGGAGAAGAAACCCAGGATGACAACCTGTGCCCTCCATGTTGCTTCCATCCACAACATACTAAAAATCCCAAAACCTCAATTTCTCACCAAGTGATTCACCCACACTACTCTCTATAACCTCTTTCACACTTCTGTGGATTCCAGTCTATCTTGAAGTCTAGGAAACTTTCTCCATGAATGAGGGTCACAGTCAGTGCTCCTCTGGAGGTCAGGGCACCCCAGAGCAGACAGAGAAATATTCCCGGTGCCCTGGGCTTCCACACATGTCACTGAGTGCTTGGAATCTTCTGTAGTTATTGATTTGGTTCCTTTTGATGTGCCCCTGGGTATGGAAGCTCCAGGGCACAGTTCCTTGCCCACATGGCTTAAAACACATTCCAGGTGAGCGCTGAGAAATAGAGTTGAGGAAGATGAAATTATTTCATTCCTTATGAATAGTTGAAAGTGGAATCTGGAAAACATATGGACTCTGACAAGATCTCATTTCTCCAAGTCTATTTTAGCTTAAAAAATCTGTTAATAATGATGTCCAAGATTTCTTTTTTTTTCAATAAAAGTACATAATTTTGGAAAAACTTACTTTATTAAAATTTCTGTGTTGAAGTAATAGAGTAAAATCTGATTTTACACTCAATGATTTTCTCTAAGTGGAAATTTTTTTGCTTTAAACTTGTGTTTTGAAGGAAAAACTGAAGTGAGCTCATGGACTTCTTGCAGTGGTAGGATAACAACAATTCCCTGGTGGTCTGGGGACTGGATCCGTAACTCCCCCTGGCTCTCTCATTTCAGCAGGGTCTCAAAGTGGTGTTGATGGTTTGATCCTTCTCTTCTCCTGCCACACCTCCCTGAGGAGAGCTCTGGCTTCTCATTTTTTTATGGCACATTTTCCCTGGTTTTGAAGGCTGGGGAGTCCCCACTGTCCCGAGGGGACCCCCCGGTGACCCACCCTGGGTCTCTGCTCTGTCCTTCCTCTCCTGCTGAGCCTCCTGTGACCCCTGACAATGTTGGGCTCCCACCTAATTCTCCATAAACTCTTGGAAGGGTTTAGCAGATGTTTGCGAATTTTATTCCTTAGTTCTGGTGTTAACCTGGCCAGAGGTTGTCTGGACTGATCTGAGCTTGTGGCATAAAGTCCCAGAATCTCTGAGGTTGGAAAGGGCCTTGAAGATCATTGAGTGCAGCCATCCCTCAGCACTGCCAATGTCCCAGGTGCCACATCCTTTAAGGGCTTTAAAATCCCTCCAGGAATGGTGATTCCAGCACTGCCGAGGCCTGAGCACCCTTCCCATGAGGAAAATGACCCTGAGATCCAATCTAAACCTGCCCTGGCCCAGCCTGAGGCCGTTCCCTTTGCTCCTGTCCCTGTTCCCTGGAGCAGAGCCCGACCCCCCCGCTGTCCCCTCCTGGCAGGAGCTGTGCAGAGCCACAAGGGCCCCCCTGAGCCTCCTTCTCTCCAGGCTGAGCCCCTTCCCAGCTCCCTCAGCCTCTCCTGGGGCTCCAGCCCCTTCCCAGCCCCGTTCCCTTCCCTGGACTCGCCCCAGCCTCTCCATGTCCCTCTTGTCATGAGGGGCCCAGAACTGACCCCAGAACTGGAGGTCTGGTCTCCCCAGGGCTCCCAGGGCTCCTGACACCAAACAGAACCTGCCCCTTTGCTGCTGCTCCTTTGCTGAAGGTGACACCTGAACTCCCCAGGGCTGAACAGCAAACCTGGCCTTGAGCTCCTGCCTGGGGCCAGGATACAAAAACCAAGGGGGAAGCAGCCCCTTCCATTCCCTCTCCTGAGCACCGGCCAGGCCTGGGGAGGAGGTGAAGCAGCAGCCCCTGCAGGGCAGTGGGGTGTGGAGGCTCCAGTTTGGGGCTGGTTCAGTGCAAGGAGGAGCAGTTGTGTTCTGACAGGGAGGATTTCCCCTGCCTGCTCTCCACCCTTCCATATTTTTTCAATTTTTCTCAGGTCGTTGGAGAGCACATCCCAGACACCCCCACTCTAGGAGCAGTGACCAGGTGATGCAGCTGCCCTCAGCAGAGAGAAAATGCAGCAAAGGTGGCTTTCTTCTTTCTTATCATCTCTTCCTGGGGCTCTGCAGTTCAGACAGGCCCACAGCACAGCCTGGGAGGTGTCTGCAGTCACAGCTCAGCTCTTGATCTACATTTCCCACCCCTGTGGCCTTTCCACCCCTGTTTTAAAGCATCACCAGGCTTGCAGAGCTGCAGTGACAGAGCTCTGTGCCCCTGCAGGAGCCCCAGCCCGCAGTGTGACCTCTTGGAGCAGCCTCCCCTGAGCGGGGCAGTGCCCGTGGCACGGGGCAGCGAGCAGCGACGGCTGGGCACGGCTCTGCCAGCCCCCAGCTCCTCTCTCCTGCCAGACAGGCTGGCTGGGGACAGTGACACAGTGACCAGGGGCACCGCAGCTCTGGCCTGCCCGTGGCACCTGCCCAAAAGAATTAATCAGAGTGACTCGGCAGCTGCCTTGGAGGAGCCACGGCTGCTCCCTGCCAGCGTGGGGGGACTGCAGACAAAGGGGGCTGCAGACAAAGGGAACGCTGTCTGGGGGATTTGTTGATGCCAAATGTGTTCATTATCTGTCTCTCAGTATCAGAGGAGCATCTGGAAGGGCTGGTCAGCAGCCACGGGGATGGTGCTTGCTGGCAGTGTCCGTGTCCTGACAAGGGCAGAGGAGCCCTGGGGAGCTCAGTGAGGAGAGGAGACACTTGGAGAGCAAAGCCAAGCCGAGCTGGGATTGCTGTATTCCCATCCCACAGCCACTGAGCCTTCCTTCCCTCTGCTGCCTGGCAGCAGGGATCCCCACGAGTGGGATGTGTCCTGTTCCAACCTCTGTACTCAGCTCCCTGCCCAGAACCGCTGCGAGAAAAGCACCTTGGAACAAGGAAACACCTTGGGAGCAAGAGAAGCCCCTTGGGAGCAAGGAAAGCACCTTGGGAGCAAGGAAAGCACCTTGGGAGCACTGCCTGGATGCTCTGGCTCCAAAGCCTTACCCAACACTTCTGGAAAGAGTGCGGGAGCTGAACTGACAAGAAGTTGCCATTCTGGAAAGTGGAACTGGTGCTGATATTCTGTTCTTTGTAGAGGAAATGGATAACAGGGCTCACCTGGAGGAAAATCAGCCAAAGGGACCTGATAGATCCAACCACTGAAAATGGTGATGTTTTTAAAAAATTCAGGAGTTTCCCTCCTGAAATCCTGAAACGGGAGTTCTCATCCTGAACCAGGATGTGTCACAGCCTCAGTCACTGTGCCCAGCCCTCACCTCAAGCAAGAACCTGAGCTAGGCCTGGGCTGTGTCCTCAAAGCAGCACATTCCTGTCTGAATTTCACAGAGTCTGCTCCACTGCCTGGTGGAGGAAGTGAATTCCACAGCTGCTGTGCCTGTGGAAAAGGGCTCTTCTCCAGCCACCCACATCTGCAGCCAAGCTCTCCAGCCACGAGGTGCCTGGGATGCATTATTTCTGGGAAGTGCTCCTCAGCTGCCTGTGGGAAACTTGTTTGCTGTGAAAAATCTCAGGTTAGGCAACCAAAAATGGACCTTCCAGTCTTGCATGGAAATTTTGGCCAAAGCCTGGGTGTTGTTACCCAAGATGTTCTCAGCTGATGTGCAAGCCCAAAATTAGCTCAGCTCCCATCCTGACATCAGGACTTTGATGATGCTTATGGATCCCTTCCAGCTCAGGATGTTCTGTGACCCTGATTCTGCCACAGGGGAAGTTTAGTACCCTTTCCTTTGAAACAAAGTGCTTCCAAAGAAAATCATCCCCCAGCCCTGTCCTGAACACAAATCCCCAGGTGCTCTTTGAGTGCTGGCAAACCCAGGGCAGCTGCCACGCTTGGTGCTCAGTGCTGCTGCAGGTTTGTTCATGAGAACAGCATTCCCTGGGACTGTAAGAGGAGTCACTTGACTGATGTTAATAAACTGACAGATTGGAAATGGGAGCAAACGAGGGGCTGAGCCTGAAAACGCTCACCAGGCTGCAGGAGCTCTGCACATTGTGTCAATCCACTCCATTAACTGCAAGGAAGAATCCAATTTATTCCGAGGCCCAGCATGATGAATAACTCATTTCCCAGGATGGGAGCGAGGGGGACTCCTCAGAACACACTGGACAATTCAAAGAGAGCCTCTTGGCATTGAATAATACGTGTAGAGAGAAAAAAAAGAAGGGGAAAAAAATAAAGGTTTCATTTTGAGAGGGATTTTCTTCTCTCTGTTGAGCAATTTCATTTTATCTTTACACTGTAAGTCATGATCTGGTTTGTTGGTTTTTTTTTTTTTCCTTCTCCATGAAGAAAGGTGTCTGTGCTGACAGGAATTGTCTTGGATCCCTCTGTGCAGTGTGGGGGGCTGTGCTCCCTACCACAGGCACTTCTACCAATGTTCTGTGAGCAGTGCCTCCCACAGGCACGGGGGGATCCAAGGCAGAGAATTTCTGTGCTCAGTCCTCACAGGCTGAGCCCTTGGCTTGATAACATTTCATACTTTTAACCCTCATTCCTTGTTCCCACCAAACAGGCAGAAGGGAAAAGGTTCCTGCAGACTTTAAACACCACTGGGTGTCTGTCAGAGCTCTGTGGCTGCTCAGGAGGGCTTTGATCCACTGTGGGGTCCTGCCTTCTCTGGGATCCTGCCTTTACATGGGATCCTGATTTCAGCGGGATCCTGCTCTTCAGAGGAATCCTGATTTCAGTGGGATCCTGCCTTTCCAGAGGGATCCTGCCTTTCCAGTGGGATCCTGCATTTCCAGTGGGATCCTGATTTCAGTGGGATCCTCCCTTCCAGAGGATCCTTCCTTCCAGCGGGATCCTCTCTTTTCACTGGGATCCTGATTTCAGTGGGATCCTGCCTTTCAGTGAGATTCTGCCTTTCAGTGGGATTCTTTCTGCCTTTCTGTGGGAACCTGATGTCAGTGGGATCCTGCCTTTTAGAGGGATTCTGCATTTCAGTGGGATCTTTGCTTTCAGTGGAACCCTGCATTTCCAGTGGGATCCTGATTTCAGTGGGATCCTGCCTTTCCAGAGGGATCCCACCTTTCCAGTGGGATCCTGCTTTTACATGGGATCCTGCATTTCCAATGGGATCCTGCATTTCCAGTGGGATCCTGATTTCAGTGGGATCCTGCCTTTCCAGAGGGATCCCACCTTTCCAGTGGGATCCTGCTTTTACATGGGATCCTGCATTTCCAATGGGATCCTGCTCTTCAGTGGGATCCTGATTTCAATGGGATCCTGCCTATCCCATGACAAACAGTGACCTGTTCAAACAGAGCCCTGTGTCCAACACCAGGTGCTGGCCCAGAGTGTGAACAAACACCTCCCCATGCCCCCGAGCAGCATGTGGCTTTTGTCACCCCCCCTGTCCCCGTGAGGGGCTGGCAGTCTCTGTCTGCTCTCCATCTTCCCTGGCAGGGTGGGCAGGCCCTGGCACAGGGTGCCCAGAGCAGCTGTGGCTGCCCCTGGATCCCTGGCAGTGCCCAAGGCCAGGTTTGGGTCACCCGGGCACAGTGGGAGGTGTCCCTGCCACGGCTGAGCTTTGAGGTCCCTTCCAACCCAAACCATTCTGGGATTCGCTGATTCCATGATTCTATGATCTTGGGTTGGAGACAAAGGGAAAAGGGCTGTCCCAAATGTCCAAACGTACTTAAATCTGGGGAATTTTGTTTTGGCTGCAGTGACCCTACACCTGAGGGTTGGGGCAGTCACTGGGTCAGGGTCAGTTTATCCAAAACTTAATGGCAAAAAGCTCCAGTAACTCCTGGGGCCAAAGCTTGGGAGCAGAGACAAATCTGCTGGAGAATCTTATGAAGAAACACATGGAGAAGTACAACTAACCCTGACCCATTCAAAAAAATCCCAAAATCCCAGAATCATGGAATGGTTTTGGTTGAAAGTGACCTTAAAGATCATCTCATTCCAACCCAAACCATGAGCAGGGACACCTTCCACTGTCCCAGGCTGCTCCCAGCCCTGTCCAACCTGGCCTTGGGCACTTCCAGGGATCCAGGGGCAGCCACTGCAACCTCTGCCAGGGCCTCACTGCCCTCAAGAGGATTTCTTCATGTCAGAAGTGGACGTCGGGATTCTGAATGGGGCTAAAGCAGATCCTGCCTTCCCCAGCCCCTGCCCCATTGCCCTGCACAGCCCAGGGCAGTCCCACGGGGCTGAGCTGCCTGTGCAGGGTGGCTGTCACCTGGGGAGTCCCTTTTCCAGCAGGCTCCATGCCCAGGAACACTCTATGCCACCCCAGCAGAGGCAGCTGCACGTGCACAGCACTTCAGAGGTGATGTGAGCAACTTTTGCGTCACAGGAATTTTCCCAGCCAGCTTTTTAATGTGATTATTGCTGCTCCTGGGACTGGGATTGCAACAGCAAGCAGAAATGCAGAGGGGAGCAGGGTGTGCATGAACCAGGGCAGAGCCTCTGCTCAACCCCACGTGGGGAAGGAGGCTGAGCTCCCATCTCGGCCCAGCCGCACTTTCAGCCTGCTCACACCCAGGAAAAAGGGAATATTTAGGAGTACCCGGGCCAAACCTGCACAGGGTGCACATTCCCCGATGACAGCCTTCCTGCCCTCCTGCACCCCTCAGAGCTGGAGCTGGGAGTGAAGAGCAGCCCCAGCCCTGGCAGCCTCCGAGGGCACAGACAAGTTCCCTCACGCACACTCCTGGGTGTTTTCACCAGATCCACCCTTAAAAGGACATTTTCTCCCAAATGGCTGGGGCACAACAAGCTGTAGCTCTGCTCCCTGTGGCTGTACAGCAGCAGGAAGAGCTGGTTTGATGTGCAAAACTCATCCCCCTGTCCCCTTTATCGTCCTTCACACGCACCAGTGTTCAATTCATTGATGGATTACATAATGCCACTGCAGCTTCAGGCATGCTTTGTCCCCATACTATTTTTAACAGCCAGCCTCTCTCTGTCCATTATTCCCTGAGCCAAAGGCCCAGGCCTCTCTGCTGCCCGAGCTGGGTGGGTTTGCAATCTCCACTTGGAATTCAAAGCCATTAACCCAGAGTGCTGGTGGTTCCCAGATGAACACAGAGGAGCTGTGGGCACTGCATCCCTCTGGTCTCACAGCACTGACCTCCCTTTTCCCCACACCACAGCTCAACATTTCCATGCAGCACATTTACACGAAGCATTTCCATGCAGTACATCAGCTGGTGACAGGTCCCAGCAGGATTCAAGAGAGGCAGGAATATTTTTAAGCAATCCTTTGGGATGAGCCAGGGTTTCCTGCACAAATGTAGGATGCTACAGGCACGGGGCAGATTTCACTCCAAAGGGATGAGTGGTGGTGGAGGTCTGATGGAACTGGTTGTGAAATATCACCGGTTTTCAGAACAATGTATGATAATGTGCTAATGCAAAAGAGATTGCTGGAACCCTGGTCACTGAGAATGTGAGACTTTCTGTGCTGCCAGGCACTGACCCCCAGGAGAACACTGCACTGACCTGAGGCCGTGGAGAAGCTTCCAGAATGGAATGACAGAACTGGGATTGTGGGTGTGGAGTTTGGATAGAAGTGTGTGACATCACAGGGTGGGGAACAGAGTTTGGGGTTTTAGAATACAGTAATATACGTAAAGCAAGATGGAGGTTTTGGGGTGGAGGCTGGTCCTTCTCCTCCTTCTCCTCCTCCTTCTCCTTCTCCTTCTCCTTCTCCTTCTCCTTCTCCTTCTCCTTCTCCTTCTCCTTCTCCTTCTCCTTCTCCTTCTCCTTCTCCTTCTCCTTCTCCTTCTCCTTCTCCTTCTCCTTCTCCTTCTCCTCCTTCTCCTTCTCCTCCTTCTCCTCCTCCTTCTCCTTCTCCATGGGTTTGGGTGGTCTTGTGTAACTGGATAAAAAAGTCCACATTGCAGGGCACGGGTGGTGGTTATTTTGTTAAAAATGAAAATAATTTAGGTGTCATTTCTTAATTGGACAGTTTAGCCTTGTAGAGAGACAGACACGGCTCCATTTTCCATGTGTTAGAGTGAAGCGCTGCAGAACTCAGGGTTTGTGAGACTGTGACAGAGATAAGAACTAACAAACATCTGAGTCCCAACAAGAAACACCATCTCACACATTTAATCCTGACCCTGGCAAAAAGAAGATAAAACCCAACATTTAGTGGTGCCCTGTGGGAGGAGGCCACCTGTCAGGGTCGGGACCTCCCTGAAGAAACAGAGATAATGGAAAAGCAGCTGGAACCTGAAAAATCCCCAGGGAAGAAAGAGATCATTGGCAAGGATCTGTAGCACAGCCCTGGATGCCATTGGAGGGATAAAGGATTGATCACCAGCTGGCCATTGATGAGGGGCCAGTGACAGTTTGTAAATTCACACTGGGGACACTGGTTGGGGTTTTTTTGGGTTTTTTTTGAGTGCTGTATGCCAGAGTGTGGGCTGACCCTTCCCAGAGCTGTGGGGGTACCCTGAGGAACAAGTCAGTGACCCAAAAAATGCTCCCTCTAAAATCCTACAACCACAGGGTGGTTCGGGCTGGAAGGGACCTTAAACACCACCCAGTGCCACCCCTGCCATGGCAGGGACACCTCCCCCTGTCCCAGGTGCTCCCAGCCCCAGTGTCCAGCCTGGCCTTGGGCACTGCCAGGGATCCAGGGGCAGTCCCAGCTGCTCTGGGCAGCCTGTGCCAGTTGTCCCTTGGCAAATAATTTCTTCCTAATATCTGATCTAAATCTTCCTTCCTTCAGCTTAAAGCCATCCCTCCTTGTCCTGTCCCTGCAGGCCTTGTCCCCAGTCCCTCTGCAGCTCTCCTGGAGCCCCTTCAGGCCCTGCAAGGGCTCTGAGCTCTCCCTGGAGCCTTCTCCTCTGCAGGGGAGCACCCCCAGCTCTCCCAGCCTGGCTCCAGAGGGGCTCCAGCCCTGCAGCAGCTCCATGGGCTCCTCTGGGCTCTCTGCAGCAGCTCCAGGTGCTGCTGGTGTTGGAATTCCCGGGGCTGGAGCAGCTCTGCAGGTGGGGAATCACCTGAGAGGGGCAGAGGGGCAGAATCCCCCCTGACCTGCTGGTCACAGCTCCCTTGATGCAGCCCAGGATGATCAGTGGGGGGATGGACTGGAAAGGGTGAATGGATACAGGAAACTGGGAATGAAATCTGGAACTCCTCTGCAAGAGAAGTCCACTGAAACCACTGAACCTCAAAGCTTCTCAACCAAGGAAGATGGTTTTTTTCAGAAACAGTCATTGGTGAAGTCTGCAATCAGAGGTAAATAATATAATAATGAGGAATAAAGGAGAAATAGCAATGAATGTCTATGGCATGATGTATCTATTTTAAAAAATAATGCCAAAGGAAGGTAAAAGCAATAGGAGAAAAAGTAATGTTTGAGTCAAAAGCCAGAAATGTGTTCAGGTTTTGAAAGCATCTCCAGAATAAAAGAAAGGAAAAGATTTGCATCATTTCATAGGGAAAAAAAAACCAATTGGAATCACACCTTTTTTTCTTCCTGATAATACATGAAAGTTTTCAGGAGCAATTTTTAGCTTAGCAAGCCAAGAGATGCTCTGGGAAGGTTCTTTTCCGGGAAACAGCAAGTGCAAATAAAGGTAACCTGCTTACTGAGACACTTCAAGAGAAAATAATGCGTGTGGGGTGGGGGACAGGGAGGACTGGGAAAAGCAAATTCCTGAGGGCAGCTGGGCAGGGCCATTGCTGGGGACACCTCCCAGCCAGGCTCAGGTTGTGCCCTCCCAGAGCATCAGCAAACCCTGAAGGGAGGGCAGGGAAGGTGGACCCCGTGGGGCTGAATCAGCCTCACCGCCTCTCCTTGCATTTCATTAATCCTTTGAATTTCCATGGGATTTCTCACAGAATCATGGAATGGTTTGGCTTGGAGGGACCTTAACACCTCGTGCCATGGCAGGGACATCTTCCACTCTCCCAGGCTGCTCCAAGCCCCAGTGTCCAGCCTGGCCTTGGAAAATTCTGCTTTTTATCTAATAATTGTTGTGAGGGTGTGGGGGCTTCTGTGTGATTCATATGGGGAGGAAAACTCAGTCCAATAATAGGAAATTTCTTATTTTGGGAGGTGGGTGGGGAAATAGATTTATTTCCAGTAAGGAGCAGTGTTTATTTCTGCCATTACAGGAATATTTACAGGGAGAACTCGCAGGAGAGGGGCCCTTCAGAGCTCTTGCATGGTGTTCACGCTCCCATTGTCACCCTGCACTGATCTGAACCAAACAAAGAGAAACTAAATGGAAACAAGCAAAAAAAACCTGAAGCAAACCCCAAAAAACCAAACCAAGGCAGAATTGCTCAATGTTTAGGAACGGCACTGCCACAAACAGGCCTCCAGCTCAGCATTTTGGAAACACCAGCTACAATTATTAATCAACTGCATCATTTTATCCCTTGTCTCCCCACTATTCCATAAAAATCAGGGCAAAACTCCTCCTGAGTGAGTCCCTGTGGGCCCATTCAGCCAAGGGACACCCTGGCTCACACTGCCCAGTGACAAACTGGGAGAACTGGGAGAGAATTTGGGCAAACCCTCCCCGTGTCCAGCATCACTGTCCAAGCAAAGGATGTTCAGGCCAGAGCAGCAGTGCACGAAAAGAGAAGATGGTTTGTTATCAGGATGATAACAAAGAGGATAATTTGTTATCGGGATGATAACGATGATAACAGTGATGATAATTTGTTATCAGGACTATTCCCTTTCCCTGCAAGCTGTCCTTATTTCCCAGCCATATTTACAGCTGAGGAATGTGTTTTTTCACGCTGTGGATTTTGTGACAATGTTGTGTACATCGAAAATATCAACAGGCTTGGGGGAGGAGGAGGTGGGGATGGGTGCAGGGGTGGGTTTAGGAGAGGCAGACAGAGAGTCACAGAATTACTGAGGCTGGAAAAGACCTCCAAGATCATCAAGTCCAACCTTCAACAAACAGCCCAGTGTCACTAAACCGAGTGCCACATCTGTTCACTTTTTGAACACTTCACAGAATTCACAGAATTCAGAGAATTCCCAGGGTCACTGGGTTGGAAGAGACCTTCAAGCTCATCGAGTCCAACCCAGCCCCAACACCTCAACCCAACCCTGGCACCCAGTGCCACATCCAGGCTTTGTTAAACACACCCAGGGATGGTGACTCCACCACCTCCCCGGGCAGAACGTTCCAGAACTTCATCACTCTTTCTGTAGAAAACCTTTTCCTAACATTCAACCTGTATTTCCCTTGGGGCAGCTCGAGGCTGTGTCCCCTGGTTCTGACATTTGTTGCCTTCCACGGCTGGTAACTCCACGACTGCCTGTTCCCATTCTTAAGCACCCTTTGAGTGAATAAATTTTCCCAAATTTCCCACCTGACCCTCCCCTGGTGTGCCCTAAGGAGGCCAACACACTGGGTGAACAGGAGAACGTTCTCATTCTCACTTCCCTGAGCATAGTTTTCTTTCAATTATTAAAACCTCCTATTAAAATGAATTAATAATAATTTAAATTAATAAATCCCCTCCTGTTAAAGCTTTCTTGATCCTATTTGCAGACCAGACTCTCATGCTGGAGGATTCCTCTCTCTCCTGGGCAAGCACACATGTGGCAGAGCCTGGTTCCAGCCTCCCCCCTGCAGCTGGAGCAGGATGGACCCTGGCACTCCCACCAGGGCAGGCTGGACCTCTGCCAGGCTGGACTGACTCCTTCAGCACCTCTTACTGAGCTGCCAAGGAAAATTTTGGTGGGACAGAGGCAGCTGATTCAGGAGGGAGCCTCGCCTGCAAGCAGAGCTCCTCGGGAGCAAGGTTTGGGATCTCTTAGAGGGGAAAACGCCTGCAGAGAGCAGGCAGAGGCACCTCCCTGCACAGGGGCAGCTCTGAGCACACACGTGTTACCCCAGTAGCACCCAGTGGTTCCTCTCAGCACCCTGAGAGGGGTGGCTGTGCCAGGAGGCTGCTGGAATGGGCGTTAGGGCCCAGGAATGCTGGCTGGGGTAGCCAGGAGGGAAGGTGCAGCAGCATGAGTTCACAGGGAAGGTATGATGAAGTCACCCAGCTTTATGAGAGATGAGCAGGGCCCTGAGCTCTGAGTCATGGCTGCAAACGCACCTGAGAGGAGGGAGAGACCCAGGTATAGCCCTGGGCCTCCAATTTTTGCACAGAATTGCCCCAGAGAAAGGGAAACTGAACCTTGAGAGGCAGCTGAGCTGGAGGGACATGAGGATGAGGAAGGGTCTGGAGCAGCTGAGGGCTCTTGGTGTGTGCAGCTGGAGCAGGGCACACCGAGGGCAGAGCTCAGGGATCTGCAGCTCCTCCCGAGGGGCAGCTCCCATCCCTGCTCTGGGACAGGGACAGCAGCCAGGGCACGGCTGGAGCTGGGCCAGGGCAGCTCAGGCTGGAGAGCAGGGCAAGGTTCTTCCCCCAGAGGGTGCTGGCACTGCCCAGGCTCCCCAGGGAATGGGCACGGCCCCGAGGCTGCCAGAGCTGCAGGGATGCCCAGGGTGGGGTTGTTGGGGGGGTCTGGGCAGGGACAGGGACAGGGACTGGATGATTCTTTGGGTCCTTCCAGCTCAGGAGATTCCATGGCTCCAAGATCCCAAGCCCAGATCCCAAGGGAAAGCCCAGCTACAAGAGATCAAATGCTTTGAGGAACTCAGCACCAGTGTTCACAGGAACTCCAGATTCACTGCTGGCTCCCTTTAGCAAATGTAGAAAAGTGTTTCAGAGTCCCTCAGTTACAGCTGTCAAGGGTGGCTCCACAATGACCCCATGCCCTAGGCAGTCCTTGTTCTCTGTCCTGGAGGTAAATCCCACTTCCCCACGAGCTCATGGCACTGCTGGCTGTGTGGCTGTGGCTGTAACCATCCCCCAGCCAGCTGTGGACCCTTTCCATCCTTTCCTGCAAAAATCTCACCCTCCTCCAGCCCTCAGCTTGACATGCAGGGCAGGTAATGTGCTGTGGGCCCGGCTGTGTTTGGGGTTTGCTGCCAATGTGGAGTTTGGCTGCTGGCAAATTCAGTGTGCTCCTCATCCTGTGGTTACGATCCATCCATGTGTGACAGTGGAGGATCCTGTGGGCAGCACTGGGACAACGATCATTTAATGTGAAACCAGGATTAGGAGGTGTTTCCACAAAATAGTCCTGCTCAGCCAGGAGAGGTGGGAGCACCTGGGACAGTGCGTGCTGCTGTGTTTGAGTGTTAAAGCGAGGGATTTCTGGCAGTGGTTGATCAGTCTCACTGTTCACTCCCTTCCAGTGTTTCCTAACTTGGATTTTAAGCTCCAGCCACTGGAAATTTTAATTACACACTCATCTGCTCTGATGCATCACCAACCACCCCAATCAACCTTAAAACCCCCAAGATTTGGGGGTTGCTGGAAGCTGAACCTCCTTAGATAGGAGATGCCACTGGAAAGTGCCTCAGAGTTACTTGAAAAATAAATCTTTCAAAGACCTACCCCAGCAGTGTTGATTGGAAACAACTGACGCTGACTGCAGTTCCAGAGACCCAGGACACAAGATCTCCATAGCCTTGGGATCCCTCCAGCATTGCTGGTGACTGGTTCAGCAGAATCATTGAAAAACTTGTGTGTGGTGATGTGGGAGAACCTTGGCACGAGAAACCAACCCCTGGCCAGGCTCAGCCTTGGCAGAGGCAGCTCCCAACAGGGCTCTGGAGCAGAGCAAAGATCCCGTGGGAAAGACTCTCCAAATACCTGGAGGTCAAGGGAAATTGTGGAGCACAGTGTGTGTAATAGGTGAAAAAAGATCTTTAGAGAGGCAACAGGAAAAATAAAAAAGGAGGGGGGCAGCCCACTGAAAACAGGCTTGGTAGCACTGCACAATCTGGGGTTGTTGATATTATTTTTCCTGGAGTGATCTCGGAGCTGTGGGACAAATCCAAGCCTCCCTGCTGGGGGGTGACCCTGGGCTGCCCCTCCCTGCCCTCCTCCTGGGGAGGATTTGCCATCAGCACCGGTGCCTGGAGCTGCTGGAAACAGAGAGGCCAATAAAGTTATAGACCCACAGATGGATGGATGGATGGAGGGATGGATGGATGATGGATGGATGGATGGATGGAGGGATGATGGATGGATGATGTATGATGGATGGATGGATGGATGGATGATGGATGGATGATGGATGGATGGATGGATGGATGGATGGATGGATGGATGGATGATGGATGGATGATGGATGGATGATGGATGGATGGATGGATGGATGGATGGATGATGAATGATGGATGGATGATGGATGGATGGATGATGGATGGATGGATGGATGGATGGATGGATGGATGGATGGATGATGGATGGATAATGGATGGATGGATGGATGATGGATGGATGATGGATGATGGATGGATGGATGGATGGATGGATGGATGGATGGATGGGTGATGGATGGATGGATGGATGGATGGATGATGGATGGATGGATGGATGATGGATGGATGGATGGATGGATGGATGGGTGATGGCTTATGGAGGATGGATGGATGGACGGATGGATGGATGGATGGATGGACAGATGGATGGGATGGATGGATGGATGATGGCTGATGGAGGATGGAGGATGGATGGATGGATGGATGGATGGATGGATGGATGGATGATGGGTGGATGGATGGATGATGGATGGATGGATGGGCGGGCCGTGGTCAGCAGGGGATTCTAGGGACATCTCCAAAGGCATCCCAGCCCCATAGGTTTGATTCCAGGCTGGGAGATGTAATGGGAATCTCTGTGGGCTCAGGGATGGCACCGGCCCCTCCTGTGCCACTTTCCCCCAGGACTCAGGGCTCTTTTTAAGGTGTGAGATGATAAAAAACGTTATTTTTGTCAGACAGGGAACTTGAGGCATCAGCTGAAGTCACCTGTGACACAGCAGGGGCTGGGAAGGTCTCTGAAATTGTGGGGCCACAGCAGGGGCAGCAGAGATGTCCCTGTGTCCCTCTTGTGGCTGTTGATGGCTCAGGGGACAGTGTCTGTGGCTCCCCCTTTGCTCTGCCATGAGCAGGGAGGGAGGAGGAAGGAGGGAGGTCCCTTCTCCCACAGGAGATGGTATCTCCCCTTTCCAGAGAGAGGTGGCAGGATAGAGCAAAACCCTCTTTTTTGCACATTCAGAGCAAAGATGAAGCCAGGAGGGACAGAATCCTTTCCTCTCCTTCATCTGGGATCTTCTCTCACCGAAGTGGGATGGCATGTGGTTTCTTCAGCCACAAGGAATAGGTCCTGGGGCTTCTTTAGCGACAGGGACGCGTCCTGGGGCTTCTTGGTGGAGGAGACAAAGCAGAGAAACCTAGGATGAGCCCCAGCTGTGCTGGGGGGCAGATGCTGCTTCTCAAGGAACAGCTTCTGGAGTTGTGGCTCATCTATAAAGTGGACAGTGTTTGTGGGAGAGATGCTGTGGGAAGCCTTGTGACCCTCCTTTGGAGCTCCACAGAGAGAGAAGGCCAGCTGGGGTGCTCTTTTCTGTCTCAGAGGCAAGACTCCTCAGATTTTCCTTGGCAGCTCCAGCTCCCAGCAGCTGGCGGATGGAGGTGGGATGATGTCCCAGGAACCCCAGTGAGATTTAGAAAAGCAGAGTGAGCAGAAGGTCCCCTCCAATCCATCTCTGGCAGCACAAAGCTCAGGCACCTTGGAGACAGGGAGAATTTCCAAAGAGAAGCCAGAGTCCTTCAGAACGCACTCTGGACAAAAGCATTCATGGAATTTCATGGATAGTCACTTCCTTTCTTTACCTTCCTTTCTTCCCCAGTGTTCCAAAGAAATTTCCAGCTCCATTCCAGACTTTAAAAAAGAAAAGGAGAGAGGATCTCATCTGTAAATTCTGGATGTCTGCAGTCTCCACGAGCAGGACTGAACCCATCCTTATCCAAATTTCTGGGACGTTTCCCCCTCCGCAGGTTCCAGGGACTCTTTGCTTTCATCCCACACTGCCCTCTCATGGAACAGCTCGGCTCTGCCGTGCCCGAGTTCCCCTAGGGAGGGCAGTGGGGATGGGGGGATTCACCCTCTGGGGCTGTGGGGAGGGGGTTTTGGGGTGGAGGGTCCTTGAGCAGATGCCACCGAGGGAGGTGGCCCCAGCAGTTGTGTTTCCATGCCTTTGCCACGGTTCCTTCAGCTGCGTTTTGTCCTGGGAACAAGGACACCAGGACATGGATGGGACAGTCCACGGGGACTGCCAAGGGCTGATACCAGGTGAGAATCACCTGAAAGATGGAAAAAATTGAGAAGGAAGGGCCATATCCTGGAGAACAGAGGGGAAGGCTACCAGAGTAGCCAGGCTGGAAGTTCCTGGGCACTGCAAACATCTTGGCTTCCCTTTTCAAACAGAGATATTCCTGTGCCAGGAGTTCCCTGAGCACAGAGGTGGCCAGAGACAGGAGGGAAGAGGGTGGGATGTGACACCTGAGCAGGACACGGGGCTGGAGACACCCTGAGGCCCCTTCCCACCCAAATTATCCCCCATTCCCATGAACTGTGCACACAGTCCCTGCCCTGCAAGCCTGGCATCGCGTCAGCCTCACAGAGTTGGTGGTGTGACAACTTTCTGGGGGCTGAAACTATTTTGTGATGTTTGGGAAAGTTTGAGGCTCTGCTGGGAACAAGGACAGGGGCCAGGTGGACACATGGACACTCGAGGGACAGCAAGGAACAGTGAGTGAAAGAATCTGGTTTGCAGGTTCCAGTTGATGAAGAATTCACTCTTGTGCAGGCTCCTTCCTGTTGCTAAGGCAGGACAGAGGAGACCTGGCAGAAAAAGCTGTAAAGGCAAACGGACTTACTTGAGAAAATGTGACGTTTTCTATTCCTGCAATCATTAAATGAAATCACACCTGAAGAATCCATATCATCTTTGATTCCCGTGCTTTGGAAAGCAAAATAAATTCCTTCATAAATGTTAGTTCATTTTAAAAAAATTAACACTTTTACTGTTTAGAACGCTTAGTTTCTCTACACATGGACAAAAGTTGAATATATGAGAATATTCCTGCAATAAAGCAAGTCACAAGGGAAACAAAGGAATAAATTATAAATATATGTATAAATTAGAAATATAAATTACATGGCAGAAGAAAGGGGAGAAATGAAAGGCTCTTCACACAGAGTGGGTCAGGAGTTTTTCTTTCAATGGGAAGTGTTCAAGAAGCTCTGGGAACTCGTGGAGCTGAGGGCAGAGCAGCCCCTGCTCTCCCAGACAAGGGCTCCAAGGGCTGCCGGCTCTCAGCTGGGCTGGGAGTAGGAGAGGAATTTCAGCTGCTCCGAGGACAGGATGGATTCCAGGCACTCTCCCACTGGGGTCAGAGTTTTCATTGATGTAATGGGAAAACTTTTCCCCTTTTTAATGCCTCCTGTCTCATTCCATCACAGAGGCACAGAAATGAGGGATGGAAAGCACCTCTCGGGGTCAGGAGGCTCTGCCTGTGTGAATCAAGACCACAGAGCAAGGCAGATCCAGGACATTCCTGTCGTGTTTCAGGCACTGGCCACGAGTCCCGAGCCTGCAGTCAAACAAAATCATTCCTTCAGGCACTACCCAAAGTGTCTTCATTTCCAGAGAATTATTAACATTTCTATCATGAAGAGCCGTTTCCCTTTTCTAATTTCAGAGCATCTGGTGCCGAGCTCTGTGGACTGCCAGGTGCTGTCCCTGCCCTGTCCCTGTCACCCCTGCCACTGTCCCAAGCATTCCCCCTTCTGCCCAGAGGCCAGGTGGGGTTGGAGCTGTTCACACTCTGCCCACACCTCGTTCTGCCATTCCTGGACATGCCTGTTCCAGCTCTGCTGGCCCACAAATGTCTCTCCTGTGGTATTTTCTGGGGTCCCCTGTGGCAGGAAGGAAATGATGAATCTGACTCCATGTTCTTAGAAGGAGAAGGCTTAACAAGATACTAATGAATCTTGTGACTCTCTCTCCAGAGTCCGACACAGCCTGACCATGACTGGTCATTAAGTCAAAAACAATTCACCTGTTGGATAAACAATCTCCAACCACATTCCAAAGCAGCAAAACACAGCAGAAGCAAATCAGTTAATATTGTTTTCCTTTTTCTCTGAGGCTTCTCAGTTTCCCAGGAGAAGAAAATCCTGGTGAAGGGGTTTTGTCAGAAAATTTGATGGTGACACTCTCCCTCAGAGAAATCCTCCCTCGTGCCTTGTTCTCCAGCACAGATTGTGTTTGGGCAGATTATTTATTCTCATCAATGCTCTACAAACCTCTCTGCCTGGCCTGAGCCCCATCCCTGCCCCTTTTCCCTCCAGCCCCCTGTGCCAGGGCCAATGTGGTGAGTCTGGCACCAGCCAATGACCTCGGAGTGAGCAAAATCTCCCTTTGGGTTTGGACTCACCCCGGGCCTCTGCAGAAACGAATCCCAGCTGGGGTTTGGCAGGAGCCAGCCTGGGGAACAGCTGAGTGGCTCAATGAGGGAATTCCACCCGGGAGCTCAAAGGTGAGGCCATAAAGGAAACCTTTGGCCGAACCCAGAGGACCCAAGAGCCAAATCCTCCAGGATCACAGAGAGACAGGAGCTGCTCAGTGCAGCTGTAAACTCTTCTGGAAAGGACGTTCAAAGAAAGCATCTGGAAGATCAAAGCTGGAGCCATAAAGGCTGAACTCTGTCCCCTGTCCCAGCCTTGGCCGGGTGCAGACAGAGGGAACGCTTGGGGTGAGAGATGTCAAGGACAGAATAAATTAATTAATATTTATTCACCATCTGCACTCCCTGTGCCCCCAGAGGAGCCCTGTCTGTCAGAGGAAAGCTCTGCGCACACTCAGGGATGTCCTGGATTCCTGGTGTGTCCTGCACAGGGAGCTTCACCTGCCCACCCTGTCCTGTCCCTGCTCCAAGCTTGTTCCCTCTGCTTGATTCTAGGGGGGAATTTCCCTTGATTTCCCTTGATTCTAGGGGGGAATTTCCCTTGATTTCCCTTGATTCTTGGAAGGAATCTGGGATTCTGCTGCTGGCCTGTCCCACCCTGTGCTGCCCAGCCGTGAGGAGCAGACACAGGACCAGGTGTCCCACTGAGCACCTCCAGTGATGCAACACTCACCCGGGCAGGACTGTGCCCCTGTGCTCCTCAGAGAATGCTCTGAGCAGCTCCCAGCACCATTTTGGATGCCACACGTGTGAGTGAGGGACTAAAAATACTCAACTATTCAAATGTGAGATCATGTCAGATGGCACCTCCAACTGGTATCCGAAAAGCCAAAGCCAGCAGTGCTGAAGGAGATGGATTTGCCATCAGGAGAGAAGGGACTGAAGTCTGCTGCCTCAACTCCCACAGAGCCCGGGGAAAGCAAAAAACACTTGAAAATACCTTTCCAAAGAGAGCCCTGCCTGTAGATGCAGCTCCTTGTTTTCCAAGGCTTCTCCTGAAGCACAGACACGCTGAGTGTTGTTTTTGAGATGCAAATTGCATTTAGCTTCCAGAGTAATTTAAATACATAGATACTGCTGAAGAAAACATACAAAATGTTGTTTTTAAGGATGTCACAAATAAGCATTTTCACCACCTGGACGTGAGGTTGAACACAAATGAACATGGAACTTTCACACAAGCAGGGGCTGGTGCTCCCTGGGATAGGGACAGCAGCCAGGGCACGGCTGGAGCTGGGCCAGGGCAGCTCAGGCTGGAGAGCAGGGCAAAGTTCTTCCCCCAGAGGGTGCTGGCACTGCCCAGGCTCCCCAGGGAATGGGCACGGCCCCGAGGCTGCCAGAGCTGCAGGGATGCCCAGGGTGGGGTTGTTGGGGGGTCTGGGCAGGGCCAGGGCTGAGCTGGATGATCCTTGGGGTCCCTTCCAGCTCAGGAGATTCTGTGATTCCACAATCCCTGGGCCCTGGCTGCATGCACCTCCCAGTGTGAGGTGCCCTCTGCACTGAAATGCAGGATCCTTCTGGAAAGGCAGGATCCTTCTGGAAAGGCAGGATCCCACACTGGAAAGGCAGGATCCCGCTGAAATCAGGATCCCATGTAAAAGCAGGATCCCACTGAAGGCAGGACCCCACAGTGGATCAAAGCCCTCCTGAGCAGCCACAGAGCTCTGACAGACACCCAGTGGTGTTTAAAGTCTGCAGGAACCTTTTCCCTTCTGCCTGTTTGGTGGGAACAAGGAATGAGGGTTAAAAGTATGAAATGTTATCAAGCCAAGGGCTCAGCCTGTGAGGATTGAGCAGAGAAATTCTCTGCCTTGGATCCCCCCGTGCCTGTGGGAGGCACTGCTCACAGAACATTGGTAGAAGTGCCTGTGGTAGGGAGCACAGCCCCCCACACTGCACAGAGGGATCCAAGACAATTCCTGACCCAGGGACTTGTGCTTGGCAACAACTTTGTCACCTGCTCCATTTGCTGGGACAAAGCTTTCCACATGCCAGGGTGTCTTCCTGTGAGTGCCCCCAGTGATGGCAGGGACAGTGCTGGACATGCCACCAGGACCTGCCCCAGGGTGACACCTGCAGAGTCCAGCACGTCCTTGTGTAGGAACACCTGGAACAACCCCCAGTGATGGGAACCTGCAGCTCCTGTGGATTCCTGACTCCCCATGGGTGGCACAGGGCATTCGGGTGCCTCAGAACTGTGTCCAGGCACCTGCTCTGAAGATGCCCAGACCTCACATTTGGGGACATTTGAGATGTCGGCAATGAAGGTGTCGCCATCCCGAGGGACAGGGACAGCCTGCCCTGGGGTTTCTGTGTGCCCTGCACACACCCACGGTGAGGAAGAGGAGCAGGAATGTGGGGAACACCCCGTGGGGTGGCTTCACCCAGCAGGAGAGGCTGAGATCCCGTTCCTCAGCAGATAAGATTGTGCTCCTTGGCACCACGGCGGTGGCTGCTCTGCCCGGCGTTCCCACCCTGATAACAGCCCGTGCCCTTTGGCTCTCTCCTTCCCTTCATTTTCAGTGGAAAAAGGCGTTGTTGTTGTTGTTCTTTCCTCACTCAGGAGGGTGCTGAGGGCTCTGCTTCCTGAGCCCCAGTGCCCCGAGCTCTGCTGGTGCCCAGATTAGACTGAGATCTCCCTCTGTGTCCCCTGATGGGCTCCCAGTCCCAGGGGCTCTGCTTGTTCCACCCTTTCCTCACCTTCAGGGAGAAGTGGAGCTCAGTTCTGTGTCCATAAAATGGCATTGGAGATGAAACATTGAATTATTTCACTGGGAAATACTGCACAAAGTATTTCAATTAATTCAAGTCTGCTGGACCAGGCTGGGTGCACCAGCACAAATCCATGGAATCCCAGAATCCCTGACTGGTTTGGGTTGGAAGGGACCTTAAAAATCATTGAATCCCACCCCTGCCGTGGCAGGGACACCTCCCACTGCCCCAGGCTGATCCAAGCCCTGTCCAGCCTGGCCTTGGGCACTGCCAGGGATGCAGGGGCAGCCCCAGCTGCTCTGGGTCCCCCTGCTCTGTTCCCTGCAGATCCAACGTGTTCCACCCTTCCTGGAGAGAAATATCTCAGCCACTGATGGACAAGGCGCATTTCTGAAACCCCAGCAGCATTCAGAAACCAACAGAAGGCAAAATTCCCTTTGAGGCTTTAGGGCCAGGGATATCTGAAAACACCTTGGAGGTCGCTGTGTTTGCTGCCACTGAGGCCTCCCAGCTGTGGACTTGGTACAAGAGCCAGTGGCTCATCTCCAACGTTTGAAATTATCCTGCAAAGGAACCCACAGCCTGACAGTGCCCCAAATGTGCTGCGCTTTCTCTTCAGAGGGTTCTGTGAAACACCGGTGAGCTCTTGTGGATGTGAGGATGACCCCTGGATCCCTGGCAGTGTCCTGGGCCAGGCTGGACACTGGGGCTGGGAGCACCTGGGACAGTGGGATGTGTCCCTGCCATGGCTGGGCTGGCACTGGATGGGTTTTGAGATCCCTTCCAGCCCAAACCAGCCTGGGATCTGTGATCCCAAGGAAAGCTCTCATTGCCATTAAACCACATCCTGTATCCAGAACTTTCCATGGCCATGCCAAGGCCTGGCTGGGGCTGATGGGAACAGACCCATTCCCTACTGGTCATGACCTGGGCATGGGGAGCTGTGGTGAGCCTCCTTTGTTTCCACTGGGCTCTCAGATAAGTAATCTCTCCTGAGACATGATAAATATGATTTAAAATGAGGGAAGGAGTTGAAAATCTTTTCTCTCACTGCAAAGTTCAAAGGCTTTGTGTGGGACCTCAAAGGTGCTGCTCAGTTTGCTTTGAACCCAGAATAGGAACCAAGAATGATCCCATGTTGATTATCTTGAGACTTTGTGTCTCCATCCACTGGCTCTGAGTGCCTGGAGTACTGGACTGACTTTAATTGAGCAAATTGAGGTTGTAGGAGCAACATTCTTCAAGAATTTGGGGCTGGAGGTCTCTTTCTTCTGCACCATGGTTTGATGCACTGACCCACACTGCCAGGACTATGGAATATCCCCAGAGGAAAAAAGTCATTCTAAAATGAAACCTCAAAATATATCACTGACAAAAAAATGGGCAAATGGGCAAAATTCCACCCAGAGCAGCTGGGGCTGCCCCTGCATCCCTGGCAGTGCCCAAGGCCAGGCTGGACACTGGGGCTGGGAGCACCTGGGACAGGGGGAGGTGTCCCTGCCATGGCAGGGGTGGCGCTGGGTGGGATTAAAGGTCCCTTCCCACCCAAACCATTCCATGAGTCTATGAATAGACCCTGACTTTCCAGGAATTATTTCCTCTGAGATATCTTTGCCTCCCCTAGAAACATTTGCAACCTTAAATATAAATTTAAAAGTATATATTTTCATGGATTTACTGGGTTATTTTCCCACTCAGGAGTGGAGAGGGGGAATAGGGGAATATGATTCTTGAAGAAAAATGCTTGAAGATTCGTTTTCACACCTTCCTGTGCTGAGAAGAAGAGGTGACACTGTTCATGTCCCCCAAAACAGATCTGTCCTTGTGGCTCAGATCAGGGGCCCGGGCTCTGTCTCTCAGTCCAGACTGAAGGAAGACCTTCCCCAGTCCTCCAAAGGCAGCTTTTCCATCCTCTCCAGTATTCCCTCCACCTTCCTCTGCCTCAGAGTCAACCTCTCTGGGCTCAGCCTGCTGCCCTTAGGGGACAGTGTCCTGCCAGGCCAATTCCTCCCATTCTGGCAGCATTTCTGCTCTTTTTGGGAACTCCAGGCATCAGAGGCCATCACAGTCTCACAAACCCTGAGTTCTGCAGCACTTCCCTCTAACACACTGAAAATGGAGCCCCATCTCTCTCTACAAGGCCTTTTAGGGATAAACTGTCCAGTTCAGAAATGACACCTAAATTATTTTCACTTTTAACCCAATAACCAACCACCCGTGGCCCTCAATGGGGACTTTTTATCCAATTACACAAAACCACCCAAACCCGTGGAGGAGAAGGAGAAGGAGAAGGAGAAGGAGAAGGAGAAGGAGAAGGAGGAGAAGGATCAGCCTCCACCCCAAACCTCCATCTTGCTTTACATATATTACTATATTCTAAAACCCCAAACTCTTAAGTTTCCCACCCTGTGACATCACACACTTGTATCCAAACTCCACACCCACAATCCCAGCTCTGTCATTCCATTCTGGAAGCTTCTCCACGGCCTCAGGTCAGTGCAGTGTTCTCCTGGGGGTCAGTGCCTGGCAGCACAGAAAGTCTCACATTCTCAGTGACCAGGGTTCCAGCAACTTTTGGCCACCCACACCCAGGGGTTCAGCCCAACCCAGCCCTGCGTGGCCATGGGGGACTCTTGTGGGTCACCTTTGGCCATCCCCACTCGAGGGCTCAGCCCAGCCCAGCCCCAGGTGGCCATGAGTGACCTCTCAGGTCACTTTTGGGCATTCTGGCAGTGCTGGGCTCAGCCAGGACAGGATCAGCCCATCCCAACCCATAAACAGCTCTGGTATCTCCTGCTCCATCCTCTTTTGTTGTCAATTAGGCAGATTTGCTTAAAAAAACCCACACTGCATTTAAAAACTAAAAAACATTCTGAGGAGGCAGAAAAACTGTTTTTCTGGCCTCATCTGTCTCATGTTATTTTGAATCTAATGAGGTTTACAGATGGATCTTCCTGTGACAGATGAAACTAAAGTGACTGAGAAAGCAGGGCCAAAACACACAAGGAGCAAATTTTGTCAGGCATTTCCAAAACCATGTCTGTGTTTTCCTTGGGTACCTGTCATCTGTGCTTAGGACAGGGGACAAATGATAAGATTTGCAAGGGGCACTTTGACAGTGTCCCCCAACAAAATCTGGAGTCAGGAGAGAGGTTTTTTTTAAGCTCTTTAGGACTGGATTTTGCTGTTTCTCTATTTATAAACCCAACACAGAGCTGCCCCCACTCCCACTGAGGATTTGCTGGGTTCTTTTGCTCCCCCCAGGGTTTGTTGGTTCCTGTCAGCACTCAGATATAACCCTGAGGACATCCCACCTGGAAGAGAAGGGTGCATCTGCTGCAGCTGCAGGGGAGCAGAAACATCAACCCCAGAATTGCTCAGGCTGGAAAAGACCTTAAAGGTCACCAAATCCAACCACCCCCACCGTGGGCACCATGTCCTCAAGTGCCACATCCACAGGTTTTTTGAACACTCCCAGGGATGGGGACTCCACACTGCCCTGGAAAGCCTATTCCAATATTTTACAGGCCTTTTCCATGAAGAAATTGTTCATAGTATCCAAACTGAGCCTCCCATGGCACAACGTTTCCTCCATCTGTGACTAAACAACAATTCTTCACCCAGCCCAGAGCTCTGAGTGCCACATCCAGGAATTCCTTGGACACCTGCAGGGATGGGCACTCCAAACCTCCCTGGACAGCCCCTGCCATGGCCTGAGCACCCTTTCCATGGGGAGATTTTCCCCCAATATCCAAAAAAGGGATTTTAAGGACATTCAGGGCTCCTTTTCTGTTGTTGGTGTGAGGGCTTTGGAGCTGTGGGGGAACAGGAAATGTTCCCTGCCAGAGGGGCTGGGGTAGGGACACCTCTGCTGTGGGGGTTGGATTGGATGGGTATTCCCTTCTGGGAAAAGCCTGTGGGATTCTGGTGTTCAGGATCCCAGAAATGAGGTGGGAAAAGAGCTCCAAGGACATCGAGTCCGAGCTGATCCCCACCTTGTCCCCAGCCCAGAGCTCTGAGTCCCACATCCAGGAATTCCTGGGACACCTGCAGGGATGGGCACTCCAACCCTCCCTGGGCAGCCCCTGCCAAGGCCTGAGCTCCCTTTCCATGCGGAAATTCCTGCTGTGCCCACCCTGAGCCTGCCCTGGCCCAGCCTGAGGCCGTTCCCTCTGCTCCTGTCCCTGTTCCCTGGAGCACAGCCCGACCCCCCCGGCTGTCCCCTCCTGGCAGGAGCTGTGCAGAGCCACAAGGTCCCCCCTGAGCCTCCTTCTCTCCAGGCTGATCCTTGCAGAGCTCAGCTCAGGGCTGGAGCTGCTGGCAGAGCAGGAGTTGGAGGGAACAATCTGTTCCATCTGCATCTGTCGGAGTGGAGCACTTTGATCATCACTCGTGGTTATTGGGAACTGGCCTGGCTGTTCCTTCTGAGCTCTGCAGCCAAATAATTCACCCTGCTGCAATATTGACTGGCACCCACTCCTCCGTCCTGATTTCTAGGAAATCATTTGTTATTCATAACGACTTGATGATTATTGGGAGTGAGATGATGTTCTCTGGAGAAAGGTGCCAGATTTCAACACTGCCAGAAATGTTCTCCTTCCTGCTGGGATTTGGATGTCAAACTGTCAGAAATCCTGCTCCACTCCAAGGTATGAGAGGCAGATCTCCTTACCCACATGTTCAGAGGGACCCATGTCCCAGTAACTGGATCACGCCTGAGCTCTGCTCCGCAGCAGTCAAACACCCAGATGAAAGCTGGAGTAATTTTAGCACCAGAGATTTGGCTTTGACGTTGATAAAAGCTAAAGGTTGCTGTTAAGCAAAGTTATCTGACTCAGAAAGCAGCAAGGAACCCACACTGTGGATGTGGAACAAGTCTGCCTTGTTCCTCTCTGCCTTAATCCCCTTTTAATGGGAATTAAACCAAAAAAAGCAAGATTTTTTTTTTCCTTTTTGGGGAGGGGGTGATATCTTTCCTGTGATAAATGAGCAGAAAAAAACTTGTCAGCTCTTGGACACCCAGGCTTCTTTCACGTCTGCTTCCGTGTCTGAAAGTTTGTCTGAATTTTCTCCTGCTGCTTTTGGTCTAATTGAAGATTTTATCTGTCCTGACAAACCTCGCCTATCTTGTACTCTTTCGCCTCCTTATCTGTAGAACAACTTGCATTTAACAAGAACAAGAAACACGGGCATCCATACCTGGCATTCCTAGGAATAATAATGGCGCTTTCTAGACAAATACGTTTTTGGATAAAGGGCTTTGCTTGGCCAAAGTCTGGTTCTCTAGACAGGACCAGCAAACCTTCTGTGGTGGCTTTGTGAAAACACCATTAATCAGCAGAGATTAGCAGTCAGCAAATTCCTTGTTCAGATAGAAGCTCTGGGCTGTGAATGTGCCCATTCAGGGCTGGGGGCTCAGCTCGTGGCAGGGCTGTGCCTCAGCACCTCCTCCTGCATCTTTCTAGAGCTCAGCAGCTGCTCAGAACCAGGATTTAAACCCCAATTAGAGCCCGTGTAAAATCCCCCTTATTTAACTCCATCATGTGTAATAGGCTCAGCTGGGATTGCTTTGTTCGTCTGGGCTCTTTTTTCAAATATCATCCTCTTTTAAATCCATTTAAATCCATTTCCAGCAAAGCCCCTCTGTCTGAGGAGGTGCTGGGGGACAGGGCAGGGCCCTGCTCACCTCCTGGAGCCAGGTGAGGTCTCAGGGGTGTCCCAGGCAGGATGGGTTTGGGACCGTGCTGGGTTCATCCCCAGCAGCGTGGAGGGGACCTGGCTTTGGTCAGCCTGGTTTGGGTGGCACAGACGAGCTCTGCCAGCCTGGGAGCTGCCCTGGGAGCTGGCCAGGGACCCTCACAGCTGCATTCTCATTTCTTCATGGAAAGGGCTGTCAAGCATTGGAACAGGCTGTCAGGGCAGAGGGCAGTCCCCAGCCCTGGAGGGGCTTAAAAACAGGCGGATGTGGCACCTGGGGACGTGGGTCAGTGATGGCACCTGGGGACATAGGTCAGTGATGGCACATGCAGTTGTGGGTCACTGGTGGCACCTGGGGACACAGGTCAGTGGTGACACTTGGGGACATGGATCAGTGGTGGCACTAGGGGATGTGGGTCAGTGGTGGCACCTGGGCACTTGAGTCAGCGCTGGCCTTGGCAGTGCTGGGGAACAGCTGGACTGGACGATCCTAAAGGTCCTTTCTAGGATTCTGGGATTGTCGTCTCCAGAAGGGGAACCCAAAATCCTGACTCATTCAGCAGAACAAAGACCCAAATCTTGTGTAAATAAACCAGGGAGTAGAAGATCAGGAAGGTTTGCAAAGGGATTAAACTTGAGGGCTGCAGTGATGCAAGATGAGCACAAATTCCTTGGAAATTCCAAGGTTTCCTTCCCTCGGGTGGGGCAGGAGGTGAGGGACCCACCTCAGCCAGAGCTCAACTGGTTCCTGCAAAGGATCCTGGAAGGAAAGGCCCCAGAAGGGCTGAGCAGGTCCCGGAGCCTGGAGACCTCACGAGAGAGGGGACAATGTCCATGTGGAATGGTGATTTGCTGTGGTGGTGTCTCTGTGCAAATCAGGGTGGTGAGAAATGGGGCACTGAAAGGGTCAGGACTGGCACAGGCTGCCAGGGTACTGCTGGGGTCACCAGCCCTGGAAGTGTTCAAAAAACCACGTGGAGGTGGCACTTGGTGGTCTGATTCAGCTGGGATTCAGTCAAACACTGGATCTTGGAGGATCCTGGAGTTCTTTTCCAATCTTTCAGTCCCTGCAATTTTTTGAAAGCCAAATTATTTGGATATCCCTGCTTTCCCTTCTTGTCTTTTTAACTCCCCCCATGCAGATTTATAACATGGAAACAGCAGAGCTCAGCTCTCCACACCCCCACAGGTGAGAACTGAAATGCAGAAGAACAGAAACTCCTTACAAGAAATTTTTCTCTTTTCCAGCCCACTGAAACAGGGATTTAATTCAGCAAAACCACCACAGGTGAGAACTGAAATGCAGAAGTTCCTCACAAGATATTTATCCCTTTTCCAGCCCACTGAAACAGGGATTTAACCCAGAACACTCCTACAGGTAGCAGAGCACCTGCAGTGGAGGTGGAGAAACCTCCCCAGTGCCTCTCAGAGCCGTGAGCTGGCTCAGAGATTTCCTTCTCACGGCACCCAGTCCAGGCAGGAGTGGGAATGTCTCAGGGCCCCAGACTGATGGCAGGAAAAAGGGGTTTTTAGGGAAATTAAATGCTAAATCAATTACACAGGCTTAGCTGCTTTCCTAGGGCTAAACATGGAAAGAGAAAAAACAAAGTGGTCTTAATGACTTAACTGAGCAAACATAACAAGAAAGTGATGAAATGTGAGGAAGATAAGACAAAATAAATAAAGAGAGTGAACAGGAGCTTGCTGTGCACGAGCAGCTCTGCACCAGGGAGGAACCTATTACTCATCCTGTCACAGGTACAGCAGGTCTGGGGGCCCATCACGGAACACTGAGGGGTTTGTTCTGCCACTCGTGGAGAAGAAAGCAAAAAAACCCTGCACAATCCTGAATAAAAATGTCGGAAAGAAAGTGAACGGGGTCCTCCTCTCCTTGCTGTAAAAATAGCGTTGGGTTTGGTGTTCAAACGAGTTCTCTAGCTTCACAAAGAGTGATAAAATCATAAAAAAAGACCCTCTCAGTAATGTTTTCTGGGGTCCACTGACAGCAGAGCAGTCCATGGAGGAGGAGAAGAGGAGGTTTTTACTTGGAAACCCAGATGGGCAGCGGGGGTCAAGGTCTGACACTGGGAATTCCTGGTTTTCAGCTCACTGTCACAGGGGTGCACCCCCTCAGCAGGGACACAGAGATGATGACAGCTTTATTCTCTTTATTGCCCATCACAGGAGGATGGAGAAGCCAGGCCGGAGCACAGGGCTGTGCCTCAGGCCCTGCTCCAGAGCCCAGGGGATTCCAACCCCCTTCCAGGGCTCTTGTTTACAGCTGCTGAGGGACTTGGGGTGTTCACAGCTCTCCAGCAGAAAATCACCTCACTCAGCTCCTGGCAATTCCTGATTGGAAGTGTCTGAGGCACAGGCACATTCCTGCAGGAACTGAGCTCTAAATTGAATATTCCTGCTTGTGTGGGTGAGGTAAACCAGCTAGGGCTCTCCACCTATTTCTGCCTTTTGAACAGTCCTTGGACATTTTGCTGGTTCCTATCCAAGATGAAACTTCAAATAAGGCAGAGAAAAGCACAGGGCAAAAAGGAGGAGCTTCTTCAGCTCTTCATCCACAACAGGGAATGACACAGATTCACCAGAGCTCTGCTCTCTCCGTGCCGTGGGGGAGAATTTCAGCATGACAGGAGTTCTGGAAAGGTCACTGTGGAGAAGGAAACCAGGTGAAATTCATGTTGAGGAAAACCAGTTCTGCCTCTCCTTGAAGAGTGGACAGCAGGCACAGGTGTCCTTTGGGGAAGGGAGATTTCCCTCAAAAAGACAAAGACAATCAGAACTGCACTGTTCAATTTTTACCCTTTCAAATCTTTAAATGAGAGAAAGGGAAGGGAAGGGAAAGGAAAGGAAAGGAAAGGAAAGGAAAGGAAAGGAAAGGAAAGGAAAGGAAAGGAAAGGAAAGGAAAGGAAAGGAAAGGAAAGGAAAGGAAAGGAAAGGAAAGGAAAGGAAAGGAAAGGAAAGGAAAGGAAAGGAAAGGAGGAAGGAATCACTCAGCAGAGGAAGAAAGGAAAGCTCTAAAACCAAAGAAATCTAAAAACATCTAAAAAACCAAAACCATCTGAAACCCTGTGGGGATTCAGATGAGAAATGGGAAGAGAGAAGGGAATGAGGAAGGGGACATGGACAAGTCATGGGAACTTCAGGAACTTTACAACCACTTCCTTAAAGGCTTTTACCCACTGAGTGAAGCCCAGGGACTGTGGCTGATGGAAGGAAACTGCCCAGTGGGGGATGTTGCTCCCAAGGGATCACTGCAATGGCATTTGCAGTGCCCAGAGTAGGGGGCTGTTGATAACAAAGGTTCTGATATGGCCTGAAGATCTTATTGAGACCCCCCTACAGACAAAACTTTCTTCACAGCCTCAGTCCCTGCTGCCAGGCAAGGGAGTCTGGTCTTAAAAAATGCATTTCAAAGCTGCTAAACATTTGTGTGTGTGTCCTTCCCACAGGCTGATAAAGAAACTCTTCCCCTGAGGTGAGGCCTGCTTTCTGATGCTTCTGTTGTAGAGACAGGAACGTTAAAACCAACTCTGTGATGGACCCAGGGCCAAACCACAGCCAGCCATGAAGAGCTCCTTGGGAACATGTTGGGAGCAATCCTGGGAAGCAGAGATGTGCTAAGCCTGGCTTAGGAGCACTGCAAACAACCCAAGGGATGGCTGATCCAAAGTGAGCCCTGTGACAGGGGAAATGAGCTCACATCTGGGCAGATGCTCCTTATTCAACCAGCCTGGCTTCTCGAAGCACTCAGGAACTGCAGCAGGGCTTGGAGGGATGGAGGGACTGAATATTCCAGATTTCCTACAGGTCTTCAGTAGCCCTGTAGAAGTGCTGGATAACCCAGGCTGAAGGAGGAAGACCCCTCAAGGTGTGTGAATTACTATGAGACAAAAGGAAGAGAAAAAAATCCTGATTCCTTTTTACCCCAGAGGTCCTGAGGGACCTCGGGTTTTGTGTCAGACACCCAAACTGTCTCACAGAGAAGTCCTTGCTGAAATGCAGAACAGAAATTCCTTTCAAGAGATTTCTCTCTTCTCCTGCCCACTGAAACAGATTTAATTCAGCAAAACCACCACAGGTGAGAGCTGAAACTCAGAAAAACAGAAGTTCTGATTCCATTTACAGTCCTGGTTCTGCTGGGACTCCTGGGCCACCTCTGCTCCCTTCCTCCCCACAGGGGAAAAGGCAGGTCAGGAGTTTAGGAGAGTTTTAACCAACATCATCAGAGGCTCAAGTTTGCAAACCTTTCCATGATTTCCTTCAGTGGAGTTATTTATGTTTACAAAATGGGTCAGCCTGCTGGCCCAGCTCGCCCAGGGCTCTGTCTCTGCAGCAGCAGTGGCGTTGCTATTTCAGGAGAGCACAGAGCTGCTTTCTGCTGCCCACTCCCCTCTGTCCACCCTTCAACTGCTGCAGCAGAAACCCCTGACAGACATCCCTGCCCTGTCCCTTTAAATATGTGTTCAGGGACTTGCAGCCCAGGAGTAAATCTAATAAATAAATCTAATTCTTTTCTGAGCCTGCTGACAGCGGCTCCTGCACAGCCTGGAGTGGCTGTGACACCAATTTGATCCCCAGCAGGACAAGAATTGCTGTCTGAGTGAACACCAATCCTCTGCCACTTCCACACCTCTTCTCCTGGAGGGTTTGGTCAACAACCCACATCAAATGTTGCTGTGAATCTTCACAGAACTGAGCCCAGGACTGGAAACCTAAAAAACCCATCTCTTCACCTGTGTTTGTGCAGCACCCCGCAACAGGATGCTCTGGCCTTCCAAAAGGCTGGGAGTTGTTGGTTTTCACAGCTTTTACAGAGAATGGGTAAGTGGGAAGTGTTTTAAAAGGTTTCATTCCATTATCAGGCTTGATGAATAGTGAGACGCAAGAGATGTAAAGCTCAACTCCATTCCATCAGAGGCTACATGGATTTTAGCTTTCTGTAATTCTTGTACAATTCTTTACAAATCCATTCCCCACAGGGAGTGATGCCATGGGGGATGTTTTTGGGGAAGGAATGCACTTTTCCATGCATTCATTGGAAATGGTGTTGTTGCGTGGCTGCAATTTGAGATCTGGCTTTCTCTGCTGGCATTGATGTCTCACAGTGAGCATCTGTATCTGCCTGGATAGAGGCAGAGATCTCCCAGGAAATACAGCTCAGGGAAGCACAGCACTGCTCCTCAAAAGGTGATTTTGTCACTAATCAGAGCCAGCAGGGTGCCACACCTGAGTCCTTGTGAGTGACAGCACAGGAGCAGCAGGGAACAGCCAGGGCTAAGCCTGGCCTAGGGCTTCTGCTCTGGTGATGCCTTGAGTGGCTCCCTAGAACAGAGGCTGGACAAGATTAAGGGAATAAATTATTGGGAATTTATTACTGGGAATAAATTAGTGGGTTTTTATTAAAGGCCTTCAACAGATACACCTTGGGCAGCCAAAGCCTCCCAGAGGCTGCACCCACGATGGACAATGGTCACCAGTTTATCAGACAATTATAAGTTTGGTCCATTTACATACCAGGGGTTAATTCTCCAGTTACAGCTCCAGGTAATGAAGTCATTTACCCCCAGTTTGCTCCCCCCAATTCACTTTGGTTTGTACTTTTTGGGGTCTGAGGCAGAGGGTGTCCCTGGTTCTCAGGCCTGGAGGGATTGTTTTATCTGACCAACGTGTGAGGACAGCAACTGACACTGTGTGTGGAGTTTGGAGTTAGGCACTAATGCAGTGCAGGATCTGAAAAATATAAAGCCTAAACCCATAAGGCATCCCTGGGACATCCCAAATCAGCCCCTCTGCTCCTGGGACAGCCCCTCTGCTCCTGCCAGCCCCATCAGTCTCTGCAGGTTGGTGATGTCACCCTGGCCCAAGCCCAGCAGCTCGAGGCAGGCTGATGCTGTCATTAGGGTGAGCTGGTTATTTCCTGTGAAAATCCCAAATCTTGGCTGTATTTACCGAAGGAGGGTTTGAAGGCCCTGCCCCAGGAAGAGCCCAGCAGGTCTGGATCACAAGATGTCTCCTGCCATCAGGGACAGAGCTGGTGTGTCTGGGACCCTCCTTGGGTATTGTGGGATGGAGGAGCTAAGGAGAATCCTTAGCCTTGACCTGGCATCAAAGTCCTGCTGAACCTGTGACTCCAAATAAATCAAAGTACTCTTCTGTAGAGAAATAACCTTTCCACCTCCCAGGGCTGGGACCCAACCCCACTCCCACTGAGGTTTTAAAAGAGCCAGTCCCCATGGTGAGAAACGATCCTCACTTCCAAAAATGTAAAAGGTTTATTAAAACCTTACTAAAAACACAACAGAAGACTGAATAGAGAAAATATCACAGCACCAGGAGCAGAGGATTTTCCCACCATGTGCTCACCCACACCATGGAGGTTTCCCCTTTTAACCCTTTAACCCTCCCAAGGTTCTGTCCATCGACTCCTCCTTCCCTGCCCAGCGGGGGAGATCAGGGCCTGACACCTTGATTGGGGGTCAGCTGCTGCCATGGGAACGAGTGACCCTCCCAAATGTCCCAAACCCAGGGCACCCCTGATGACAACACAAGGGGGCAAAACACAGCTATAAATCTATAAAACTTCTCCTGACACATTTACAGGATATTTTCCTTTTAATTGTGAGAGTCAGCCATGGCATCGCTCATCCATCACACAGAGGATTTCTTTAGGGTGAGCCCTCAGTGAGGCTCCTGCAGGCCATGAGTCACTGCTGCCACACTGCCATTATTATTATTAATTATTATTATTATCATTATCCTATTTTTATCACTTCTAGGAATCCACCAGCAAGTCATGAGGTGGAACTCCCAGTGAGGAATGAGCCTCTGATCCCTGAGCAAGGCTGGGTTCGTCAGCTGTGCTTCCCTTTGGCTGTGTGAGTTCATGGAGAGCTGCCTGGCTCCTGAGGGAGACAAGAACAGGCCGTGTCTCCAGCCCAGCGCTGGTCATGCTATCCAATTACCCGGTAATTCATCTGGGAATTACTCGGTAATTGGGAAGATAATTACCAGGTAACCTGCACCGACCTGCCCCAGATTCTGCCGGGGCAGTGTTTGCATGACATTGGCTGGGTAATTACAGAGCAGGTCGGGCTGGGGGAGCTCCGGGAAATAAAGGGATGCCTGAAGTGTGACTAAGAGGAATGCAGAGTTAAAGCTCCGAGGAATATTGGATGTGTCATCTGCCTTGACTCCTGGCCAAATCCAAACCATCCGGCTCTGCCCTCTGAACCTGCTTGACTGAAACCCACATTTCTTTCACCTGCACTTGAGAGAAGCAGGATTTCTCTGTGGGGCTGTTGGTGGAGGGAATCACCCAGCCCTCATCACCAGAGGGACCTGCCTGCAGCTCCCAACCCCAGACACAAACCCCACAGCTCCTGTCAGGGCCTCAGCTGCAGCCCTTGCGCTGGTCTGAAAAGCCCCTCACGGCCTCTCACCTCCCCCTGCTCAGCAGCTGTGGGTCAGCAGAATCCCAAATCACCGAGGCTGGAAAAGAGCTCCACGAGCACCAAGTCCAGCCTTGGACCGAATCCCCTGGTGCCCACTAAGCCATGGCATGGGGTGCCACCTCTGCTGGGTCTCTGAACCTCTCCAGGGCTGGTGACTCCAGCACTGCCCTGGGCAGCTCCTCCCAGTGCCCGACCACCCTTCCAGTGAAGATCTCCTGCTGCTTGCTGGCACCTCCAGCAGAGACTTGTGTGAGGGGCCCAACCACTGCCCTCCCCAAACCTCCTGAGAATCACAGAATCCCAGAATGGTTTGGGCTGGAAGGAACCTTAAATCCCACCCAGTGGCACCCCTGCCATGACAGGGACACCTCCCCCTGTCCCAGGTGCTCCCAGCCCCAGTGTCCAGCCTGGCCTCGGGCACTGCCAGGGATCCAGGGGCAGCCCCAGCTGCTCTGGCAATGCTGGTAAAACCTGCTCAGATTTGGTGTCGAAATCAAGCAACACAGGCAGCAGCTGAACTGACTCCTGCCCCCCCCTGTGCTCTTTGCCAGCCCAGATTTGTCTGTGGCCTTTTCTGGGTCAGCTTTGACTAATCTGAGGCAAGGACCAGCACAGGGAGGTCCTTGCTCATGCAAAAGCTTATCTGACCATAATAAACTCAATTTAATGCACAGAAACACATGATCTAAATTTAACAGCCCCAACCACAAAGACTTATGGACTTTTCATTTTATGAAAGGGAGATTATAAAAATTATTTGCCACAAATAAATGCAGTCAGGCCTTATCTGGGTGCTGATTCAGAAAGGCTGCTGTAGTCACGATGACTTTGAGAAACAGCTTGGATGGGATCATTTTCCTGAGTCAGCCTCTGCTCTGGATCCACACACAATCAGCACCATTTTTTGAGTGAATTTCGGGAGAAAGCTCTGCCCAGGTTAGCTGGTGTGACCCCAGCTCTGGCCCAGGAATGGCTCAGGGATGGTTCCTTCAGTCCCAAAGGAGCAGCTGGAGCTGCTGCACTTGGGGGACGTTCAGATCCTCACAGAGCCAGGGTGACAGCAGGGACCTGGGGGATGTGCTCCAAGGAGTTTGGGATCCCTTTGGAAGGGCAGGGACAGCAGGATGCTTCCCAGCCCAGGGAACATGCTCCAAGGAGTTTGGGATCCCTTTGGAAGGGCAGGGACCGCCACTGAGGCACCTGGGGGGCACCAGTGTGGCCAGGGACAGTTGGGTGACAGAGACAGGCCACTGCCCTCTCCACCTCCTGCATCTCCAGCAGGGAGCAGGGTGCTCCCAGGTAGTCCCAGCAGTGTCCAGCACAAGCAGGTGGGAGCTGGGAGCTCCAGGCTTGGCCGTGACAGGAAAAACACAGCAGAGGAGCCAGAAAGAGGCCAAGGAAGGGCACTGCAGCAGCAAAGCCCTGAGGTTTTCAAGCCTTGCTTTACTCTGTGGGTGTTTGTTTGTGTCTCTTCATTTAATTAACAAAAATTAATTTTAAAAAATTTATTAAAAATATAATTTTATAGTTTACAGTCATAGATAAAGTCCTCAAGATCTCTAGTGGTCAGTAGCACTCACCACATGCTGTTTCCACTGCCCCCCAAACCACCAAAGCTGCAAATGTCACAGTGCCAAACCTTTCCTCAGTGGCCCCACAGCCCTCAGAGCTCAGTACTGAGCTCTGCACTACTAAAGGTTTGTTATTAAAAGATTGTACTACAGTACAAACTTCTAATAACAAATTAAAGATTCATTCAGTGACATTTGAGTAAGCTTATAAACCAAGTACTTCCCTGGGGGCCATTGATCAACTTCCTTTTATCCCAGATTTTTTGTGTGTTTTATTCCTGGATGTTTTTGTGTGTTTTCTGTTTTCCTCATTCTCATTAGGAATTTTTTTTCTCCCTTGGAATCCCACCCTTTGAATAATCCTAGAAGTCCTGAGCAAAAGGTATGAGTGGAAACAGAAATAAACCCCAAACACCCTAATTGTTCAACTGACTCAGTTTTCATGCAGTGGACAGGGGGAAAATCATGGTTATGACTTTTGGATGTGAAGTATGAATATGTGCAGGGGGGGATGAATTCTGAAAGCAGAGCAGGCCACAACGAGGAATTTTCCACCACTTATTTTGCATGAATGATTTTTTTGTATTGTTTTGTTTTGTTTTGTTGGAAATCTGTCATGGAATTCTTCATCCAGTGCCCTGAATCGGAGATTTTCCTGTTATTGTCCCTTATCTCAATCCCAGAAGTATGAAAAGAAATAAAAATATCTGAAACAGACAGGGCTTGGCTTTTTTTTCTTTTTTTCATTCTTTACCTTGAAAACGTTTCAGCTTGGCATTTCAGGGAGGCCAGGGGGTTTTCCTGGCAGTGCCAAAGGCATCCTGTGAGGCTCCAGGCTGGCAGGAGGGGGTTCAGTGTACCTGGATAAAGCACATTTGCTCAGCCCTTTAAAGCCATGTGGCACCCCAAGCCCTCCCCTTCCCCTCTGCTTTGTCCTTCCCTTTTCTCTGATTTCCCAGGACACATTTACTAAATCTTGGGAGGGCTGTTCTGGGGAGAATTTGCTGATTCTGGGAACATGCACAAGAGCAGAAACCACTTGATTTGAGGCAGCAAAGTGAGAGCAGACTTCAGGGACACAAGGACTTTGTCCTCTGGGGACAGCCCTGGGAGGTGGGAGAGACTCTGAGCCTCCCCCTCCAAAAGCTTTGGGTTGTGCTTTAGGATGGGCCCAATCGGCCCTAAATCAGAATCATGGAATGGTTTGGGATGGAAGGGACCTTAAAACTCATTTTATTCCAACCTAAACCATGAGCAGGGACACCTCCCACTGTCCCAGGCTGGTCCAAGCCCTGTCCAGCCTGGCCTTGGGCACTGCCAGGGATCCAGCGGCAGCCACAGCTGCTCTGGGAATCTGTGCCAGGGCCTCACTGCCCTCACAGCAAAGAACTTCCTCCTTCTTAATTCTAATCTAATCTAATCTAATCTCTAATCTTCCTCCTCACATCTAATTTTATTATTTTATCTACTTTATTTCAGTAAAGTTTTTACTCCATTCCCAGTTGTCCTGTCAAACCCATCTCACTCAGCAGAAGCTGTCCAGTGTTAATCACCACAACGCCCTTGCCCTCAGGGTGTGGCCAACTCACTTCTGGTACTGATTTATTGGCATTTGAGAACTGCAAATCCTTCTAAAAATCCCTCCCTGGCAGGGTGGGGAGGCCCTGGCACAGGGGCCCAGAGAAGTTGTGGGCACACCTCCCCAGTGGGAGGCGGCCCTGGGGTGGAACTGGGGGATCTTTAATGTCCTTTCCAGTGTTGTATTTTCTGAGACCCACGTCGTTAGAAGGAAATGATGAATCTGACTCCACGTTCTCAGGAGGCTCATTTATTATTTTATGAGACTATATTATATAAAAGAATACTATACTAAACTACAATAAGGAATACAGAAAGTATATTTACAGAAGGCTAAAAAGATAATAATGAAACTCGTGACTCTCTCCAGAGTCTGACACAGCTTGGCCCTGATTGGCCAAAGAGTGAAAACACCTCACAGCAGAACCCAATGGAACAATCACCTGTGGGTGAACAATCTCCAAACACATTCCAATGCAGCAAAACACAGGAGAAGCAAATGAGATCAGAATTGTTTTCCTTTTTCTCTGAGGCTTCTCAACTTCCCATGAGAAGGATCCTGGGCAAAGAGATTTTTCAGAAAATATGATGGTGACATTCCAGTCCAAACCATTCTGTGACCTTTGAGTTTTCCTGGAGCAGCTGAGCCTGCTCCAGGTCAGGATCTTCACCTGGAGCTGAGATGCTCAGTGAGACCCTGCCCCTCCTGAGAGCTGAGCCTGGGGCTTCTCTGGGGGGTGGAATTTGCTCCTGTATTTGATTCCTGCCCAGGCTGCTCTGCTGGCCCAGCAGCTCCAGACTCCCGCATGCTGAGCACTCCTTTGTACCTCTGTCCTCCTCTGGAAAGTTGTTCCTTCTTCCCACGGAGCCAGAGCCTCCTCAGGCATCCCCAGGTTGGGAATGTCGGTGCTCACCACGCTCTGAAGGGTTTTCTCAGCTCCATTCAGAGCTGAACAATGCCCAGGGCAGACATTTCGATCATCTGTGTTTGCAGATACCAGGAGACATTTTCCTGCCTGGGCTGGGGAGCCCTGGCTCCTTATCAGGCAAGCCCAGGCATAGAAAAACAATCCCATCCCTGGTGCAGTTCCCTTGCTTGGGGAAGAAGACACCTCTGCAAGGTGTGCAGCAGCTGGCAAAGAGCCCACCCTGCACCCCAGGGGCCTGTGCAGAGCTGTCCTTGTCACTGAGAGAGTGACTTTTAGAATATTTCCCAAAAAAGAAATCCCATCCCAGGCATCCTGGCATGGTGCTTCCAAGCAGGATTTGCTGATAATTGCCAGCCAAATCTTCACTCAGCTCCTCTTCATTCACATGCAGCATTTGATCAAGTGGTTTCTGCTAAAGTTAATGATACTTTTGCCTTAATTAAGACCTAAATGAGGACTTCAACTGGTCTTGTTGTGGTTAATCTCTGCATGGCACCGTGGCTCTGTGGGATGCTTGGCAGGGAAGCTGCAAAATCCTGCTGGGAGTGCATCAATTCTCTGGGAAGAGGAGGGGACAGGAGGACAAAATACAGACTGGGGGAAAGTTTTCACGTTTTTGGGAGCACCTGCATGCTAAGGTGAAGGCAAGGTGAGTCCTGAATTAGCCCTGAGGGATCCACATGGAAGGTTTAGGTGAAGCTGCTCAGAGTCCATCTGCTTTGGGATATTTCAGCCCCTCTGGAATAAGCATGGCCATGTGTTTGGGTTCCAGGCTTCCAGAAAACAGGAACCCTTCAGGCTGGGGGTGTCCATGGCTTCTCCTTCCTTGAGGAATTCCCCCATCCAGCTGGGGTTGCTGCGGGCCAGGGCTGCACCCGTGGCAGGTGCTGTGGGGCTGGAGCAGCAGGAAGAGCTGGCATGGAGCCAGGCTGTCCTTGGGGTCAGTGGGCACAGCAGGGTCCATCGAAGATTGGACTCAGTCTTGGAGGTCTTCCCCAACCTTCAGGATTCTGTGGTTCCTGAGAGAGAGGAGAGGGATGTTGTTGGTTCCTGCTCCTCTCTCTGGTCACTGAGCATGGCCCAGCCACCCCGCAGCTCTGCTGGGTGCCCAGGCCTGGCCAAACCAGCTCAGGGACTGGTACTGTGCTGAGTAACTGCTTCAAAAAATCACCTGGTGGCCCTTCCCTGGCCTGGGAAAGCCAAACCCAGCTGCTCTGAGTGCTTTTTCTCCATCCTAAATCTCCTGGGAATGAATGGTGCCTGTGAGAAGATCCAGCAGAGCTCTGGCTCGGGAGCACTGATGGTGACGAGCCTTTTGCAAGGACAGATGCAGCCCCACATTTCTCTTCACAGAGAAGAGAAGGCACAATTCTTCCCAAAAACATTCTTATCATTTTCTGTGCTTGTGTTTGTGCCACAGTAGAATGCAATATGGAGATGGTTCACCCAAAGTGATGGTGTTTTGTTTCCTTGGCCTGTCAGGGCCAGGTCTGTGTGTGTGTGTGTGTGTGTCAGGACTGTTGGGACAGTCACAAGATTCTGTGCAGAGTGTGCAGAGTGGAGTGCTTGGCAGATTCAGTTTAGATGTCTAGAATAATACAGTATAATACAGTAATTAATTAGCCTTCTGCTATCAGTGGAGTCCTCCTCATCATTCCTCCTTCGTCGGGGCCGTCCCAGCGCAGCTACGGACAGTGACAGCCGAGCTGTGATGGATGGCTGGGAGGGGGTGTGTGTGTGACCCGGGCTCTGCCAGCCCTCTCCTCTGCCACAGCAGGCTGTCCTGATCCCCGGGCTGAAATGAGGCTGGAGACTGCCCAAGGCATGCTCCACCAGTGAGGGGGGGATGTGAAATCCCAGCCTGGGGCAGGACTGCATTCCTGCTCTGTACAATGGTGACTAACCAGAGGAGCTGCTCCTGTGCTGTTACTGGGGCAAAGCACTCGGCTGAGCTCCAAATAATGATCAGCCAGAAGTGGGGAATGGAATGGAAAGTTCCCCAGAGCAGGAACATTTGTAGCTCCCAGTGCTTGGAGAGAAACAGCCCAGCTCTCTCCAGGAAATAGGAACTGTGACATGTCCTTGCCCCAGGTGACACAGCACAGGTGGGCTCCAGTCACAGGGACCAGCACCTGAACCTCCTGCATCACAGCAGGGCAGGGCTGGACGGGATCTTGGCAATGAGGAATTGTTCCCTGGCAGGGTGGGCAGGGGCTGGGCTGGAATTGCCAGAGCAGCTGGGGCTGCCCCTGGATCCCTGGCAGTGCCCAAGGCCAGGCTGGACACTGGGGCTGGGAGCACCTGGGACAGGGGGAGGTGTCCCTGGCATGGCACGGGTGGCACTGGGTGGGATTTAAGGTCCTTCCCAACCCAACCCATTCCATGGCTCTGTGATTCTCCAGATGTCAGGACTGTGCTGGAGAAGGAGAGAATGCTCTGGGCAGAGGATGGGCACACAGAGCTCAAGTGTGCAGAAGAAACATGTCCATCCCACCAAAGCCAGGCTCAGCAAGGCAGGGCCCACACTGAGCTCAGCAGGCACCCTGGGAAAGCCTGAAAAATGAAAATATGCTGTGAGTGCCCCATCCCTGCATCATCCCGTGGAGATGCCTCTGCTCCTCAGGGGATCCCACAGAACCAGAGGATCATTAAGGTTGGAAAAGAACTCCAGGATCGAGTCCCATGAACTGCCATGTCCCCATGTCCCCAACACAGACCCTTCAGCCAAGGCCAATGAACCCCCAAGGACATGTCACAAACAGGGACACGCGCATGGGGGTGCCTTAACTGGGAGCTGCCACCCATCCTCAACAGCAAAATATTTAGGGAGTGGAAAAAGCCCCTCAGTCCCCACCTGCAAGAAAGTTTAGAGCTGCTGTTATCTCATTTCCCCCATAAATTCTAATGGGGTGAAACTGCTCAAGTGAGCACAGCTCACCCCTCTGTTCCGGCCTGAAGGGATGGAGAGCAGGTACAGGGATTTCAGGAAGCCCCCGTGGCCTCTGCAGCAGAGCACCCACAGTTTTAGGACTGCAGGCACAGGGGTGAGGCTGTGGGAGGATCAGGGCTTGAAGAATGAGTGTGGCAGGTATTGGTCCTTTTAAAAATCCCATTCCATGTCTGCCAGAGCTCCAGGAGTGTTTGGACACCACTCCAGGGATGCCCAGGTGGGATTGTTGGGGTGTCTGTGCAGGGCTGGGGGTTGGACTGGATGATCCCTGTGGGTCATTCCAGCTGAGGAAATTCCCTGATTTTATGATTCTACCATGATGAGACAAACAATCACACAAATCCTTGGTGGAAACGTCCCCGTGAGTGGTGTGTCTGTGCACAACCCCTGGGAGCTCCTTTACCCTCAGCAGAGCTGTGATTGGTGGCTCAGCGTCTCCTCTGCCCCACTTGGCAGCCTCCTGGTGTGCTCCTTGCTTTCCATTCTGAAACCCTCCCTCACGTTTCCAAGTGAAATCTCTCCTAAGGAAACAATTGAGAAGCGAGGCTGCGGTGCCAGAAATCACAGAGCCCTCGGAGCTGCGGCACAGGCAGGAACGAGCGTCCTCCCTCCAGCCCTGCTTCTCGGGCATCACCTCCTGGAGGGGACCCAAAGCCTGGTCACAGCAGGCCAGAGGCAGAGAGCGAGCCCAGGGCTGCTGCAGCCATCAGCAGGGCCAGAGCAGGGCTGAGGGGAGCCGGCAGAGCAGGGATCCAGCACAGCAGCTCCACAAGCTCATCAGCCCGAGAGAAGGAAGCCAGCAGGAAACACAGGGGAAAGGCCAAAAAATACATCTGTGCTGACTGGAGGAAACTGCTTGGAGAGGAGAAATCCAGGGCTGGAGGAACGTGCCCAGTGGCCTCCATGACCCCAGAGCTGCAGCAAGCACTGCCAGGCCAAGCCCTCTGTCCCTGGAGAGCCCAACCAGGGCTCCTGTGGGAGCTCAGGGCTGGCTGGGAGCAGCTCCTGCCCTGCCCTGGGCTCTCCCCCTGCAGGGAATGGGGGTTGGCAGTGCCCAGCGCCCCGAGATCCCACACTGCTGGTGGATCAACACGCCCTGGGTGACAGCCATGGCCTGGGGACAGCTGTGGGACAGGAAAGGGACAAAACCCAGGACAACAGCACATCCCTGTACACTGCTGCTCCCCCGGCTGCTTGGGCCTCCATAGAGAGCTCCTGCCCTGGGGCAGTGCTGGTTCCATTCCTGCTCTGCACGGGGGGTGCTGGCACCCAGAGCGGGCACCCCAGCGGGGGCACAACCTCTGGGGGCTGGTGGTGACACTTCACAGGGACCAGGCTGCAAGAGCTGACCTGGAAAACACAGACAGGGAGCAGCTCTGGGGTGTGCAAGATGGGATGGGATGGGATGGGATGGGATGGGATGGGATGGGATGGGATGGGATGGGATGGGATGGGATGGGATGGGATGGGATGGGAAGGGGAGAGGAGAGGAGAGGAGAGGAGAGGAGAGGAGAATTTCACTTGGAATCATCTCTAATACCGGGTCAATGTTTGTGGACCTAACAAGCATTTGCTTTTAAATACCCTTCACTCCATCAGGCAGGAGAGAAACAGGACCCAGAGTGGGTGGAACTGGGAACAGGACCAAGCTGGAGCAGGCACAAGGCACAGCTTTATATGGAGAGAGGAACTTCATGACTTTAGCTAAAACAATTATGGACCTAGAATTTTGGAAAACCACTTTGGTTTAAGCTCAGACATTGCCCAGGGAGCAGGAAGGACCTCTGGGCAGAAGATCAGAAATTATGCCCTAGATCTTCATCCTGACCTCACCTGGAGGAGGAGAGCACACCCAGGGCCGTACCTGCAGGTCCTGGGAACACAAACATGCAGGTATTTTTCCTTTTCCAGCCCTGCTGGGACTCTGGATCCCCAGGAAAGTTCACGTCACTTACCTGGGACACACTGAGCTGCTCGTGATTTGGGAACCACTTTGGCTGGGTGAGAGAGGGAGGGAGGCAGCAGAGGCCACCCAACCCAGCATCAGCAGAGCCTGCAGAGCCCCAGCTCCCTGTCCAGGCTCCCTTGTCCCTTTTCTGAGCTGGCAGCTTCAGGAGCTTGTGCCCAACACCCCTGGAAGCATTTCCTGAGTGTGGGGACAGCACAGTCCCATTTCCCAGCACAGCAGCCAGGTCCCTGCTAACGACAGGCCCGTGTTGGGGTGGTGGCTCCCAGCCCTGCTGCTCTCCTCACCCCAGGAACTCTTGTTTGTCTCTTCTGACGCCAAGACTCTGCAGCCCATGAGCTGCTCTCAGCCCTCTCAGCTGGTCTATCAATGAGGGAGCACCAAGGTAGGCAGAGATTAATTCATGACCCTTCCCCAGCCTAGCTGCTGCTGGCAGGGCTGGGAGCAGGGGCAGGTCCCAGGGGAGGACACAGCTGGCCAAGGTTTGGGACCACGAGGAGTGTGGGACCTTGGGCAAAGCCTCTGTGTGCCCAGCTCCTCTGCCTGTGGAAAGGTGCAGGGATTTCCTGCACCAGTCCCTGCCTGGGTGGGGGAGCCAAATCTGGAGGCTTTGGATCCAAATTTCTTCTGCCAGATCTTGTGGAGAGCCTCCGCATTTCCCAAAGCACTGTCCATGAACAAGGAGCTCCACGGCCCCTCGGGTTCTTCCTCCTCTGCAAGGCATGGAACAGAATTCACTTTGTTTTCTCGCCACATTTGAGCCTCATTCCCCCTTAGCTTCCTGCTTGTTCAGACTGTTCCCTCTTTATCTCCCCAGACAATCTCCATTGCCTTTGTTTGGCTTCCAGAAAATCCCTGCTCTAACCAGGCAGGAGGAAAAGCAAATTCAGCGGCTTCCTCTCACAAAGGAGGAGTTTGGAGGAGGCAAAGCCCAGGGCAAGGCAGCTCTGGGGTGTTTTGCTCACACCACGAGCCACAGGAGAGGCAAGTGCTCAAACCCACCTGTGCTGCATCCAGAATGTTCTGTGGGGTGGGAGGGGGGATCACACCCACGAGAGGCTGCCTTGGCCATGTGCAGAAGCAATGGAAGCTTGTGGGGTTTTTAGGAGAATTAATTTCTTTGTTGGTTCTTCTGAGTGGCTCTGAGCAACCCCCAAAGGTCTCCCCAGGAGTCCCCGTCCTCACCTGCCCCCTCAGGGGTGGACATCCAGGAGAGCCTGGGACCCCTCCTGTCTGCTGGCACCTTTATTGGGGTGGCCATTCCACCCTGAAGCCAGGAGGGCTCTCCCAGACTGTGCCTGGGGTAGCCCAGAGCAGGTGCCAGCCCCAGAGCTGTGCCCTGGCTGAGCACAGGTGCCTGTGTGGGTGCACAACCTCTGTGAGCAGGTGGTGACACCTCCCAGGGACCTGTCTGCAAAACCTGACCTGGGAAACACAGACAGGGAGCAGCTCTGGGGTGTCTGGGAAGGGAAGGAAAATCCTTTCCTGTTGCTCCAGAGTCTCACTGTTCATGTTTGCCCCTCGCCTTCATCTCATTTCTCCTTGTCCCTGACTCCCAGTGCTCTCCTCTTGCCCACCCTCTCCAGGGACAGCCCATCCTTTAACCCCTCAGCCCATCTGGTGCCCCACCAGCCCTTCATGCCCTCATCCATGGAATGGGCCTGGTCAGTGGTGGAGAGGGATCTCCAGGACAGGGAAGAGCAGCAGGCAGGATCTCCAGGGTGGGAAGAGCAGCAGGCAGGATCTCCAGGACAAGGAAGAGCAGCAGGCAGGATCTCCAGGGTGGGAAGAGCAGCAGGCAGGATCTCCAGGGTGGGAAGAGCAGCAGGCAGGATCTCCAGGGTGGGAAGAGCAGCAGGCAGGATCTCCAGGGTGGGAAGAGCAGCAGGCAGGATCTCCAGGGTGGGAAGAGCAGCAGGCAGGATCTCCATGGTGGGAAGAGCAGCAGGCAGGATCTCCAGGGTGGGAAGAGCAGCAGGCAGGATCTCCAGGGTGGGAAGGATCTCCAGGGTGGGAAGAGCAGCAGGCAGGATCTCCAGGGTGGGAAGAGCAGCAGGCAGGATCTCCAGGGTTGGAAGAGCAGCAGGCAGGATCTCCAGGGTGGGAAGGATCTCCAGGGTTGGAAGAGCAGCAGGCAGGATCTCCAGGGTTAGAAGAGCAGCAGGCAGGATCTCCAGGGTGGGAAGAGCAGCAGGCAGGATCTCCAGGGTGGGAAGAGCAGCAGGCAGGATCTCCAGGGTGGGAAGAGCAGCAGGCAGGATCTCCACGGTTGCCTCATGGAGGGCTGGCAGGAGCTTGGCGGGCAGGGAGAGGTGCGGGGGTGTTTTGATATTTTAATTATTTTTCTGTTTTCCTCCTAATTACCGCCACGTGCCCGGTGCTTTCGTGAGAGATTCATTAACTCTGTGCTTTAATCCAAATAAACCATCACCTCCTTCCACCCCTCCCTGGACCCTGACACCTTTTTATCCTTGAAAACTCCTCAGGCAGGAGCAGCACAAGCCCCTCAGCTCCTGGGAGAGGCTGCCCTGGCTGTGGCTCCCCTCTTAGCCCAAAGGGAAGAAATAATGATGGAATTTATCAGAGTCAAATGTGCTGAGGGATGTGAAGGGAGACACTTTGGAATATGGAAGCAAAACGGGGCAAAATTACCATCTTAATTGTATTAATGTTGCCAATTATAGGCAGAGCCCCGTGTCGCTCAGCAGGAGCGTTCTGGGAGAGAAGGAAAGACAAATTATCTGCAAACTCCTTATTTTGTCTTTGAATTACCACCCCAAGGTACGTAATTGAATCTCTAGTCCTGATCAGTGAACATTGTTCAGGGAGTGAATTAAGGGAAGGCCCTAAAGGCCTGCTCTGTTTTGTCCCAATTAACACAACCACCAGATTTCTTCTTTTTTTTTTTTTGCAGTTTTTTTTCTTTTTTTTTTTAATGACTACACAGTGAAGAGATAAGTTGGAGAAGAGAACCTGGGTTTAAATAATTTAATTTCTGCCTGGAGTGTGTTGGCTGTGTGGATGTCACTGGGGAAGCTGTGCCACCCCTCTGAGCACCACCAAAATGGGACAGAGCAGCTGAGAGTCCTGTTGGGAGCGTGGAACCCCCTGGTGCCTCCCTTGGTGGGGTCCTGCTGTGTCCCCACGTGGAGGGGAGGTCACAGGGACAAAGCTTTGTCCCTGGTGGAGGATGGGACTCTCCACACCTGGGTGCTGCTGTCCCCAAAATCACCTGGAGAGTGGAAGAGCTGCCCTTGGCGGAGCCCTGTGGAGTTGGGTGCTGCTGGTTTGAGAGTTTTGTGCAATAAAAACACAGAGGGGACAGAGCTGAGTCACCCTCTGAGCCAGTGTCAGGGACAGACACAGTCCTGAGCATGGGGATGTGCCCTGTCCACTTCTGGCTCTCCTCACATGTGAGAAATTTGGGCAGTGCTTAGCTCAGAGTGACCAATTTAGAGAAAATGCCCAAAAGGACAGTCCATCTTGATCAGTCCTTTTAATTTTACTGCATAAATTTGTGTGTTCCAGGAATATTTTCAAGCCTTTGAGTCTGTTTCCTATTTAGTAAAGAGAGGAAGCAGCCATGGGTGAGTTTTCCTGCATGCTGCTGGATTGCACCTTCAGCCTCTGGAATGCTTTAAGTTTATTGAGGTTTTTTAATGCAGTGTTTCAAGTGGAAGAGGGGAAATTTGGGTTATGAATAGGGGAGAAATCCTTCCCTGGCAGGGTGGGCAGGGGCTGGGCTGGAATTGCCAGAGCAGCTGGGGCTGCCCCTGCATCCCTGGCAGTGCCCAAGGCCAGGCTGGACACTGGGGCTGGGAGCACCTGGGACAGTGGGAGGAGTCCCTGGGGTGGCAGGGGTGGCACTGGATGGGATTTGAAGTCCTTTCCAACCCATTCCATTCAGTGCCTAATCCCAGCCATGTAATTTAGGGTTAGCCCAGTCTTGTGTTGCTTTAAAAATTACAGTGTTAGAAGTAGGAAAAAATTAAAATAAATAAATCCCAGATAAAATAGGTTACACAGAGGCTGATTCTCTGTGTTTTACTTTGAAAAGGTGAGTTGGTTCTGCCCCAGTTCCACGCTCTTGGGCAGTGAGGAGCAGGGATTTGGGAGTTCAAGGAACTGACTGTTCTGAGTGGAGTTGGGTTTTGCTCTGGGGATTTCCTCCTTTCCCCCACAGCGTCTTGAGTCTGTCTAGGGAAGGGCTGCACGTCTGCCAGGGCTGTGGTCAGGAGAGAGCCTGGCTTGGCTGGGGAGAGGGCTGTTCCTCTGGAGAGAGCTCTCCAAGAGCATTCCCACCTTCCCTCTGTGTCCTGGTGTGTCTTCTGCGCTGTCAGTGCCACTTTCAGGAGCAGGGATCATCCAGGAATGCAGGATCCAGCACGTCCTGGCCTGGCCAGATCCTCAAGGTTCATTTACAACAATTCCAGCAAAGTGCTCAGCACTTCTCCTGGAATGCCAAGGGAGAGGTGACCTGCAGGAGAGCCCTAGGTGGGATTCCTGGAGAGGAGGGGATGATCCTCTGGAGCTGAGCTCCTTTGGGCTGGCCACAGGCACATCTGGGAGCCCTGCTGAGGGTGTGCAAACAGGCACGAGGGGCAGTCAAAATAAACCCCGTGGAATTCTTTCCATTGTATCCCACTGAATGCAGAAGCTTGGATGATGAAGCCACGAATTCCAGAGCTGGGGCACCTGGAACGGCGCCTGCGGGGAAGGGGAAAAAATATTGTAAAACATAATGATCAAACAGTGGGGGAGAGTGAGGACCGTGAAAACATCAAAAGTCGTGGCAATTGTTTTGGATGAGAATGTTTTCAAGAGTCCCTGTTTGTGTTGGACAGGAGAGTTGGCTTTGAACAATGGGTGAACTTTGCAAGGCAGACAAAATCCACTCTCCTCACCAAGAGGAGCTGCTTTTCTTGTAAAAAATATATAGAGATATTTATAAAAATGGGGGAAATGGGAAAACAAGTGTCTTACTGTTTTGCTGTCTTCCCCTGATGTTTCTCTCCCACTGTCGGGGATGGGGCTGGTGAGATTTGCCCTTTGTTGGTTGTGTGGGTGAATTCCCTGGGCTCGTGACTCCCCAGGTTCAGGCACAGCACACGCGTGGCAGCAGGGCCCAGACCCTTCTCCCTGAGCCCCCAGGGTTACCTGGCACACTTGGGTAACCCATCCGCTGATCCCACACTCCTTCTGGGTTTCTGCTATTTTTTAATATTATGAAGACACCCAGGACACTTGAAATTTGCATCTATGTCTTACCAAAGCATTGCCATGCAGAGATTTGGCCTCGTGAGTCAGGAATGGGGACACTGCAGCCAAAACAGGCTGGAGAGGCACCACTGCCCCAAGGAAATGCTCCTTGAAGGCATCTCCAGGGATCTGATGAAGGCATCTCCAGTTCTCCCTTTTGCTGACGTGGGCTGGGGAAGGCTCTCACAAGAGTCTGCATTTCACCCCCCTGCATGGATTTGGGTTGTCACCAGGTCTGTGCTGGGCTGGGGAGCCCTGGGCTGTGTCCTGGGTGCCTGTCCTGATGTGACACAGCAGAGGAGATGTTCTCTCCTCCCCTTCCATGCTCACTCACAGGATGAGCTGTGCCTGCTCTCCAGCTCAGCCTGGATGGTCAGGGTGCCCCCTCTGCCATGGAACCACGGGATGGTTTGGGTTGGGACCTCGAAGCTGCACCCCATGTCATAGCTAGGGACACCTCCCACCAGCCCAGCCTGCCCAGGGCCCAGCCAAGCAGCCAATCTTTGGTGGCAGCAGTGGCCAGGCCGGGCTCTGAGGCCCTGGGGCATCGGTCTCAGCAGCAAAACCTCTGCCTGGGGCTGGAGGGTGACCAGAGACCTCAGAGCAAGAGACACCAGGCTGGTGATGTCACCAAAGGGCCAGGCTGGCCCAGCAGGAGGTTTCTGCAGACAGGGATGGTTCTGGGAATGCAGAGCTGCCCCTGGAGCTTCCCTCTGCACTCAGCTGAGCTGCTCCACCCCGAGCACACAGCAGGGCCCCCCATGGCATCCTCTGCTGTTCCCTGTGGAAGGGACAACCTGGAGATGCTTCATGAGCTGGAAACATTCCCCAGGTGCTGATAACTGGGGGATGTTTGTGGTGGCAACCAGCAAAGGATGCAATCTCCAGAGCAGCCGAGGCAGAATTTTGTGCCTTTTTGTGCAGGTATCACAGAAAAGCAGCGCCACCCTGGGCTGCAGCCCCTGAATTGACTCCTGCATGGAAAACAGCCTCACCTTCACCCCTGCAAGGACCTGCTGACCTCCCACCAACACTGGGGCAGCCTGGTGGCCCTGCAGGACAAGGACTGGTCAAGAGGACTTTCCCCCATGGCCCCTGGACAATGGGGAGCTGTTCCTGGAGTGCCCCATACATTCCAGGATGCATTGGCCTCACAAGTTAAATATTTAGTCTTTCCTGAACCCAAATACTTCCCCAGCTCCTGGTTTTGTTGTTTTCACCCACTGGGCTTTGTTTCTCTGGACTGGAGCGGAGGGGTTTGGAGATAGGGACTCTATTCTTGGCAGAAAGGGGAGGATTATGAACATTCCTTATCTCGGGAGTGGATTTTATTGTGTGCCACTGCTCAGGGAAACCTTAAAATAAAAGCCCTGCTCTGCCAGTCTGGGCAGTGTTTTGGCTGCCAGCCGCCTGCACAGGGCTGGGAGCAGAGACACAACCCCAGGGTTATTGGGGCCACTTCCCCTCCTCCCCCAAACCTCTGCCATGCACTCTCAAAGGGACCCACAAAGGATCCAGCGCATCCCTGGTGGGATTTGGGGCTTGGTCTCCAGCAAACCATGGGCTAAAGCCCTTTTGGCTGCTCTTCCAGCTGCAGGGAAAGGGGTAAAAATTCAGGGGCTTCAGAGGGAAAAGCAGTTTGCATTCCATGCAGAGAGTGTTCCTTAACGCCTGAGTGTTCCCAGAGTTCCCAATCCTTGTGTTCCTAGAGTGTTCCCTAATCCTTGTGTTCCTAGAGTGTTCCCAATCCCTGTGTTTCCTGAGTTCCCAATCCCTGTGTTCCCACAGTGTTCCCTAATCCCTCTGTTTCCAGATTTCCTAGTCCCTGTGTTCCAGAGTGTTCCAAATCCCTGTGTTCCCAGAGTTCCCAATCCCGGATTTCCCAATCCCAGTGTTCCCAGAATATTCCCAAAATAACTTGTCAGGATGCTTTTTGCAGCACTGCTCACTGCAGAAGTTATGGTCTAGGAGTTGAAGCGTTTGAGATTTTCACAGATTTTGACTGGCCGATCTGTGTACACAGGGCTTTTCCCTCTGAGCAGAGCCACAGGGCCACCCATCCTTCCCTCGATCACCACGAGTTCAGAGCTGTAAAACAGCCAGAGAGCAGAGGATTCGCACTCCAGGTAGGAAGCACCCGAGGCAGGGAGGGAAAGGAGCAGCCTGAGTGCTCTGAGTGGGGCTGAGAGAGTGAGGATTGTTTTGTACCAGCCTGAACGCCCCTTCCCTGAGCCCCTTCAACCTGACCCAACCTCTGGAGAAGAAGCAGAAGTCTTCAAGAGCCTTCAAATAAATAAATCCCAGATATAATAGGTTACACAGAGGCTGATTCCCTGTATTTACTTTGAAAAGATGAGCTGGTTCTGCCCCAGTTCCCCACTCTTGGGCAGGGAGGAACAGGGATTTGGGATTACATTAGAGTGGGATTTGGGGGAACTGACTGTTCTGACTTGGGCTGGGTTTTGTTCTGGGCATTTCCTCTTTTCCCCCAGGCTCTCAGGAGCCTCTGTGACAGGCGGGTGACCCCCCCAAGAGCCCAAGAAAGCACCAAGGCAGCCCAGCTCCTGATGGACCATCCTGGTGTGGCCAAGAGAGCCCAAAACCACCTCCCCGTGCCAGCACAGCCTCTGCCTGGCCCCTGCTCCCAGCCCAGAGCAGGTCCAGCCTGAACTCCAGGTAGACAACGACACCTGAAGGCAGCAGGCTCGGAGCTGGCAGCGCTCCCCTGAGCCACCCCGGCTGTTTACAGGGCCCTGCCTCTCCTCTCCTCCTGCCAGCAGCCCACAGGCAGTCTGGTTAACCTTCACAGGAGCGTGTTAATAATTAGCAGAGCTCAGGAAAACCTTGCTCGCAGCTCTGGTGCGTGAGGAGGTGTTAACAGGAGCACACAATAGAAGTGCTTGGCAGCAGCTGCAGGATGCTCCAGCAGCACCTCCAGGGCTCCAGGCTGATGTCACCAGTGCCTCCTCTTGTCTCTGCTTTGCCACCTGCCTTCTGTTCTGGCCCTGAGGAGAGCAGAACAGGCTCCAGTGTGGAGGGGACAGTCTCCTCAGGCAGGAGCTGGTGCTGCCTCAGCCTCCCCTGCTCGTGCAGGCAGCCCCCAGCACAGCCTGGTGTGAGAAATGATCCTCGCTTCCAAAAATGTAAAAGGTTTATTAGAACCTTATTAAAATCACAACAGAAGACTGAATAGAGAAAATATCACAGCGCCAGGAGCAGAGGATTTCCCCCACCATGTGCTCACCCACACCATGGAGGTTTCCCCTTTTAACCCTTTAACCCTCCCAAAGTTCTGTCCATCGACTCCTCCTTCCCTGCCCAGCGGGGGAGATCAGGGCCTGACACCTTGATTGGGGGTCAGCTGCTGCCATGGGAACGAGTGACCCTCCCAAATGTCCCAAACCCAGGGCACCCCGATAACAACTCAAGGGGGTAAAACACAGTTATGAATCTATAAAACTTCTCCTGACACATTTACAGGATATTTGCCTTTAATTGTGAGAGTCAGCCATGGCATCGCTCACCTGTCACACTGGTGTGCATTTCTCCATTTCCCACTGCCCTGCTCTGGTGGGAGCTTCCCCAGCAGGGACATCTCCTGTGTGAGTGACATTGCTCAGAGCCCGCTGAGCCTGTCCTGCCCGCCTTGGCCTTGCTGCCCACCTGTTGGATGAAGCTTTTCTTTGGCTTAGTGATGGGGTAATTGAGAGGTGTTTTAAAACCTTTTCTTCTATTTTTTAAACCTTTTATTCTATTGCATTTATTCTATTTTTATTCTATTTTTAGTCTTATGAGAAGGATGAGACAATACAGATGTTATAATTTATGTTATTACAATCAGAAGCTACTTGGTTTTTTAATTATAATACATTAACAGTGCTTCTTGGTTTATCAGTTTTAGCTACACTATGCTGTAAATGCTTTAAAGCGAATTATTTTATATTAGTTTTTGTGGGTTTTACTACAATGTATTTTTTATAGTTTTATTTCTCTAAAGTATTTAGTCTTTATTTGTAAGGCTATGTTTTGAAACTTGTTTCTAGTTCTGTTTTTCTCTCAACAATGTTTGTCTTATTTTATGGCATTTTTAAGGCAGCATTTCTTATCTTGAGGTTAGTGTTCAGATGTATACTAGGTGAGTTTTCTGTTCTGAAATCATCAGCTCTTCATTCCACCCAACCTGGCATTGGGGAGCATTGCCACCACTGTCCAGGGGAGCTCTGGCCTTCCCCTGTCCCCCAGCCACCCTCGTGGCAGTGTCCCTCAGTGACCAGGGTGTCCCCAGGAGCTCCGTGGCCCTGGGCTACAGCTCTCTGCTGTGATCTGCAGAGGCAGCTGGTCAGGGTCTGATGGCTCGACCCGGATGCCCAACCTTCCCAGAGAGAGATCCTGCAGGAGAGAACGTTCTAGGGGTCTCAGGCAGTCCCTCAGCCACTGGGTAACCTCAGCAAGGGGCGGGCAGCTCGTGGCTGTAAGCAGGCAGCTCTGAGCAGTGATTCCAGCTCTGAGCAGTGATTCCAGCTCTCAGTGATTTCAGCTCTCAGCAGTGATTCCAGCTCTGAGCAGCGATTCCTGCTCTGAGCAGTGATTCCAGCTCTGAGCAGTGATTCCAGCTCTCAGTGATTCCAGCTCTGAGCAGTGATTCCAGCTCTGAGCAGTGATTCCAGCTCTCAGTGATTCCAGCTCTCAGTGATTCCAGCTCTCAGCAGTGATTCCAGCTCTCAGTGATTCCAGCTCTCAGTGATTCCAGCTCTCAGCAGTGATTTCAGCTCTCAGCAGTGATTCCAGCTCTGAGCAGTGATTCCAGCTCTCAGCAGTGATTCCAGCTCTCAGTGATTCCAGCTCTGAGCAGTGATTTCAGCTCTGAGCAGTGATTCCAGCTCTCAGCAGTGATTTCAGCTCTCAGCAGTGATTCCAGCTCTCAGCAGTGATTCCAGCTCTGAGCAGTGATTCCAGCTCTGAGCAGTGATTCCAGCTCTCAGTGATTCCAGCTCTCAGTGATTCCAGCTCTGAGCAGTGATTCCAGCTCTCAGTGATTCCAGCTCTCAGTGATTCCAGCTCTCAGCAGTGATTTCAGCTCTCAGCAGTGATTCCAGCTCTGAGCAGTGATTCCAGCTCTGAGCAGTGATTCCAGCTCTCAGTGATTCCAGCTCTCAGTGATTCCAGCTCTGAGCAGTGATTTCAGCTCTGAGCAGTGATTCCAGCTCTCAGCAGTGATTTCAGCTCTCAGCAGTGATTCCAGCTCTCAGCAGTGATTCCAGCTCTGAGCAGTGATTCCAGCTCTCAGTGATTCCAGCTCTGAGCAGTGATTCCAGCTCTCAGTGATTCCAGCTCTGAGCAGTGATTCCAGCTCTCAGTGATTCCAGCTCTCAGTGATTCCAGCTCTCAGCAGTGATTCCAGCTCTCAGTGATTCCAGCTCTGCCCTGTGAGGTGTCCCCAGGCCAACAGAGGGACAAAGAGCCAGGATCCCCGTAGAGCAGTTCCACAGAGTTCCTTTACTCCAGCGCCCTGTGAAGGGCACCAGTGACAGCAGCTCCCCCTGAACAGGGCAGAACCTGGGGCTTATGGGGAAAAGCTGGGGTGGCACAAAGGGGCAAACCCCAACCGGTCCCAACAAATCCACATGGGGTTCCAAGGCGTGCTGGGAACTCGCCATGACTGGGGAGGGTTTCTCAATCCATGAGGGTTTGAGGGGATCTCATCACAGCCCATTCAAGGGGCTCTCTCCAAGGGAGATGGGCTGCACGCCCGTCTGTCTGCACAGCTCCTCCTTCTGTATTTAATAAAAAGGCATCACCAACAGCTCTTTTAAAGCGACATGAAAGGTGTGAGAACATAAGGAACACAATAAGAATCACAATAAAAATCCATCAAATACCCTTAACCAAAGATGAAACCCATCCAGTTAATCCCCATTGCCCGAAAAGTTCATTTACCCAATCAGGGTTGTTCTCCACTTTTATATCTTTTACTTGTCCCTTCCCATTCATCTACTCCATCAATCCATTCCCTTGCTCATCTTCATCCCAACTTCATCTTCCTCCCTTTCATCCCCAACCTTGCTCATTCCCAGCCCATTCCAGCCCAGCTCCTTGTGTTTATGTACATTTGCTGCCAACCTTCAGCCTCCTTCACACTTCCCTTTGCTTTGCTTTTATGGCCTTTTATGATGTTTGTGTTACATCAAGGCTCTTTCCCTTTTTATCCCCTTCCCGCCCCTGGATAATTATTCCTCCATCCATGGATTTTATTGCCTGCCTTTATCACCAGTGTTTCTGAGGGTGACAGGAGTGTCTGGAGCCACGGGCTCTGTCTGGCAGCTCAGGCATGGGGCAGGACTGGATGTGCTTTGCTGGTGGCTTCTGCCCTTTTCCCAATGGGCTTTCCCCCTGCAGACCCTGAACCCCCTGAGCTGAACACCCTGAACCCCCTCAGCTGAACACCTTCCCTGTTCCCCCGGCCTCGGCCCCCTCAGGATCCATGGCGCCTTCAGGTCCGTCACATCATGGGCCGGGAGAGGTGACAACGTGCCCTGAATCACGGAATTCCTGAGGACCATCCATTCACACCATCCCTGTGGTTCCTGCAGCTGCAGTTTTGGGGTGTGAGAAATTATATTCATCCACAGAAAATGCCAGGGCAGCAGGGAAGGGTCCCAGGTCAGAGCAGAGGTCCCAGGTTAGAAGGTGAAGGTCCCCTGGGACTGAGGGGTCCCCTCCCAGGTGAAGGTCCCAGGCTGGAGCAGGGCAGGGGGCACAGAGAGGCTGCAGGAGGCACACCTTGCTTCCTCCTGCACAGAGAGCCACCCACCTCCTCCTCGGCAGGAAAACCAGAGGCACAGAACCATGGAATCTCCTGAGCTGAAGGGATCCCAAGGATCATCCAGTCCAGCCCCAGGCCCTGCCCAGACCCCCAACAACCCCACCCTGGCCATCCCTGCAGCTCTGGCAGCCTCGGGGCCGTGCCCATTCCCTGGGGAGCCTGGGCAGTGCCAGCACCCTCTGGGGGAAGAACCTTGCCCTGCTCTCCAGCCTGAGCTGCCCTGATGGGAACTGTCTGCTTCACCACTGTCAGGACTTTCAACAAAAGCCTGACACCCCCCTCCAGCTCCCAGGCTCTTTCAGATTTCCACCAGCTCTGCTTCCCAGTCTCTCTGCCTTTTTCCCCTTTCTATGTTGGAGTGATGAAATCCCATCTCAGTGCATCTAAAACAGCTTCATTCCCACACCATCCTCGCTGTCCTTATTTATTTTCACTTCTTATCAAGAAGATCCCATTTTTCCTGGTGTTGCCGGAGCCTTTGTGATGATTTCAGCTCAGTCCTGAGCTCTGGTGTCCCACCAGGCTGGTGTGGAGGACTCAGTGCTGATAAAGGGATAGAGGACCTTGCAGGGATCTTCTCCTGCTTTCCTGAGCTGAAACCTTCCCTTTCTCCCTGGATGTTTCAGTGACCACATTCCCTTGGGAGGGGCAGCAGGAGCAAAAATCTCCAGGCAGGGGCTGGTAGCACTGTCAGGGGCTGGTAGCACTGTCAGATAAATCCCCGGTGCTCAGGGGACTTGGGGACACCGCAGAGGGATTTAGAGAGGGATGGAATGGGGGGTGAGGCACAGGGCAAAGGTTTGGTTTTACTGCTGGATCAGCTGATGAACGCAGGGGTGGGATCTGAATAAAGGCAGGAGGAGGCCTTAGCAAATCCTCCAGAGGAAAACAAGGAGAGGCTGGGTGTGCAAAACTCTGGCTTGCCGTTTGTCCTTGGCCCAGCCCCTTCACACAGGCAGCAGTGGCTGCTCCCCCTTCTCCAAGGAGATGGAGCTCAAAGCTCGGCCCACACCAGGGCTCAGGCTGAGGCAGGGTCAGGAGGACCTGACAGCCCTGTCCTGGGCTTGCCCAGGTCTCTGAGAGTCCCACAGTGCTGCCCAAGACTTCAGAAGGTGTTACCCCTCATTTTACACCAGTGGGGATCCCGAGTGCAGCCAGGAGACCCTCCCAGCTCCCCCACACTCCCCCTCCACAGGGCAACAGCCAAACCCTTGTTTTTCTTTCTGTCTCTTGTTAGAGCTTTCCCCGGCAGCTGCTGGAGTAATTTAATTAAATTGTAATGCTCCTCGCTGGCTCCTCTCCAAGGGCAGGACCACAGCTTGTCACCTGGAGGGCACAGCTCCCCGGGAGCCGGCACACAGCCCCGGGAACTCGCTGCTCCCGGCTCGGGAGGCTCCTGATGACAGCTTTAGGAGGAGCCCCCCCGCGTGTGAGCAGCCCCGGGGCAGCCCCTGCTCCTCGGCAGCTCCGAGGGGATGCCGAGCTCTCCCGAGATGTGCTGAGCTCCCTCCTGTGTCTGGCTCCAGCCAGGAAGCAGCAAACCCCTGTCAGCTCCAGGGGAGAGGAGCCAGGACGGCGCTGGGCTGCCTGGGGGACCCCAGCAGCATCTGCTGGTACAGGAGGGATGGGAGGAGTGTGAGTTTGATGGTCTCAGCAGGGCTGGATCACAGCCAGAACTGAGCAATAAATCCTGGAGCAAACCCCTTCTTCCCTGTCAGCTGAATGCTCGCTTGCCTTTGGGTCTTTTCTTCTGCCTTCCTTCCCCTCAGCATCTCCATCCTTCTCCAAAGACACGGAGAAATCCCTGCTCATGTGCTGAGTCCTGGCTAGGACAGTCCCCAGGCCCTGCCAGAGCACCTGCTCTCCCCTGCTCTCCACTGGCCCAAAGACAGCCCCCCTCAATCCCCCAGAGCCCACAGCCTCCCCTGGGCCTCTCGTGGAGTCAGAGCATCCATAACGTTGGAAAACACCTCCAGATCTCCAGCCCAACCTTGGGCCAAACACCGCCATGCCCATTACACCCTGTCCCCAAGTGCCACATCTGCTTGATTTTTGGTCACTCCCAGGGACGGTGATCCCACCACTGCCCTGGGCAGCTGTGCCAGGACTTCACATTATTTCAGTGAAGAAATTCCTAAAATGCACCCTGAGCCTGCCCTGGCCCAGCCTGAGGCCGTTCCCTCTCCTCCTGTCCCTGTTCCCTGGAGCACAGCCCGACCCCCCCGGCTGTCCCCTCCTGGCAGGAGCTGTGCAGAGCCACAAGGTCCCCCCTGAGCCTCCTTTGCTCCAGGCTGAGCCCCTTCCCAGCCCCCTCAGCCCCTCCTGGGGCCCCAGCCCCTCAATGTCTGTGCTGTGGTGAGGGGACTCCCTTCTTCCTTCTCCTGCATGGGCCTCTGCATGTCTGGAGCTCTCTCCATCACCCCTGCCCACACACCCCAGGGTGCAGCAGTCCCTCCTCTGCCCCCCAGTGCCCTGTCCTGCCCCTGCCCTGTGCCCAGCATCCTCACAGGGAGGTCTGGAGCCAGCAGAGGACACATCCCACTCCTATTCCCTCCCCTCTGCTGCTCCCACTCTTTCTGCCTGCCCCAGGGCACCCTGTGAGCAAACACCAAGGGAAGTCTCAGATCCTTTGGAATGGAAGAATTCTGCTCTGGAAGAGGCAGTGGCACAGGACACAGAGCACAGGGACAGTGACACAGGGAGCTGCCCCTCTGCAGCAGGAATAAAATGAACTGGCCTTGGCACCAGTGGCTGCTCCAGCACATCAGCAGCACCACGGGACAAGCAGGGGTGGCAGAACAGACAAGTGGAACAAAACCTCCCTCTGCTGTTCCCCGGTAAGAGTTAAACTCGGTGAGAGCTGGTTTCCACGCATTTCTTGGAAAGAACAACCTTGGGAGAGTTGAGCTCCTGGAGAAGATCCCAGCCACTACCAGGCAGAGACAAACCCCTGAGGGGCAAAGTCCCATCAGAGCAGGAACGGGATTGTGGGGATTGTGTCCTGGTGGCTGCCACAGCCACCCTGGGGGTGCTGGCAGCGGGGACAGGGAGCTCACAGGAGCCCTGGGCACAGCAGCATGCCCCAGGCAGCCGAGCCCTGCCAGTCCCCAGGGCCCCTGTGCTCCAGGCAGAGCACAGAAAGCAGGAAAGCCCTGTCTGCAGCACCAGCAGCAGAGACAGGGGGAAATGTCAGGGTATTTGCACAGCTCTGGGAACGATCAGGCCCATAAATCACAGCTTAGCAGCGCAGTCCCACAGCTGAGGGGTGTCACCGTGGGGTCAGGAACAGGCAAGTGACACAAACCCCAGGTCAGAAGGCTCAGAGGCTGGAAGTGCCGAGTTTACTGGAATCCTTTCTTTTATACGCTGTTCTGATAGAGGTGGACCTGATTGGTCATTTAATCAACACATTTCACATGACTGGCTAATGAAGAAGACACCCTTTGGAGTAAACCTCTAATGAGAAAAACAACTTGTTGAAAACACTGCCTGCAGATAGTTTACCATTTGTTTACCATGCCTTCTCTCTGCCTCCCTAAAACTTCCCAGAGCAATTAATGGGAAAGCTCATCTGGCTTTCTCTCTGTCTGACCAGACTGTCAGACCCACAGAGGACTCCTGCTCCAGCCCCTCACAGGGGAGAGCCCCAGAGGAAAAGCAGAGCTCCAGGTGAGCTTGGGTGAAATCCTGATGCCAGGAGTGAGCCAGGATGGCTGAAGGAGGGCTGGCTCTGCTGAAGGAGTGTCCACGAGCACAGCTGAGGGTGGGTAGATGTGCAAGGGAGGGTGGAGAAAGGAGTGAAGGTCTCTGTGGTGGGGAGGGTCCTTTGGGGAGGTTGGTTCTTCCCCAGCTCTCCAGGAGCTCCTCCCAAAAAACACCTTGCTGCCAAAGGACATCATTCCCAGGGGAGAATGTTCCAGCAGCTTCTTTTGAAGTGCTCCAAGGGAATGACTGGGAAAAGTCCTCAGCACTTTGCTTCTGGAACTATCCTTGCTCTTTATTCCATGGCCCTTTTAATCTGCTGAGGAGGAGGAAGGGCAGAGGACACCCTGTGCTGGGCTGGTCCCCTGCTCCAGGGAGGGGTCCCTCCCAGCCCTGTCCTCCCAGTCCTCTTGGGGACAGCCAGGACAGGGACACCCCAGAGGAAGGGCACCAGAGGGTGTCCCTGGGGATCTGTGTGGTCTGGGATGGACCAGCAGCACAGGCAATGGTAACAGACTGGTTTTTCCAAGGACTGGAAAATCCTGGGGTGGGTGAAGGGACCAATCAGAGCCTAACCCCATTCCAAGGCACAGAGACACCTCATTTTAACAAAAATCCACCCTTTCGGATGTCATCACAGGATTTCTGCCAGTTTCTGCACAGCTTTCCTGCATTCCTGCTCGTGGGCAGTGTCCAGGACATGGGTGAAGCCAATCACCAGAAGAAATCCTAGAGAAATCACTTTCTATGTAAATAACTCAATCAGAAGTTCTGCCTTCTTCAAAATTCAATTCTTACAAAGCAGAACAGCAGAAAGTCTGGCCTAGAGCGGATATCAGGGTCCGAGTGGATTTCCTTGCAGGGGATTGTGCTGTGTCCTGGGTAAGAGTCATTCTTAGGTTTGTACCTACTCAAATATTGCCTGTGAGAACAAATCCACCCCAGAGAAAGGCTCGTGTTGAAAAATCTTGGGTTGAAATTCAGCGTCACCAAGGTGGGATAATCATCCCAACTCTGTGTGGTCTGAAAAGAAAGGCAAAGAGTAGAACATGGAGAAGATATCCCAGAAAGATGTGAGGTTTTATTGGATGGATGGATGGATGAGGGATGGATGGATGGATGATGGATGGATGGATGATGGATGGATGATGGATGGATGGATGGATGGATGGATGGATGGATGGATGGATGGATGATGGATGGATGGATGGATGGATGGATGGATGGATGGATGGATGATGGAGGGATGATGGATGGATGATGGATGGATGGATGGATGGATGGATGGATGGATGGATGGATGGATGATGGATGGATGGATAGATGATGGATGGATGGATGATGGATGGATGGATGGATGATGGATGGATGATGGATGATGGATGGATGATGGATGGAGGGATGGATGATGGATGGAGGGATGATGGATGGATGATGGATGGATGGATGGAGGGATGGATGATGGATGGATGGATAGATGGATGATGGATGGATGGATGGATGGATGATGGATGGATGGATGGAGGGATGGATGATGGATGGATGGATGGAGGGATGATGGATGGATGGATGGATGGATGGATGGATGGATGGATGGATGATGGATGGAGGGATGATGGATAGATGATGGATGGATGATGGAGGAATCATGGATGGATGGATGGATGGATGGATGGATGGATGGATGGATGGATGGATGATGGAGGAATCATGGAGGGATGGATGGATGATGGATGGATGGATTCCTGCCAGTGTAGAGGGAGCAGAGTGGCCTCCACTGCCTGCCTCATCTGTTCCCAGTCCCATCCTCAGGCTTCTCCCATCTCTAAGGAAACTCTTTGGGTTTATTTATATCCCTGCCAAGATGTAAAAACAACAGCCTGCAAAGTTATCTTCCCCTGTTATCTTTATTGTTTGCACAGTGCAGATTTCCCTCGGTGCACAGAGCAGGGGTTTTATTCTCCCTGGAAAACAGCCTGGACTTGGGGTAGGGAGCATACCAGGCCCTGGAATGCACTTTTGGAGCTTGTTAACCTCCAGCTCCCCTGCTCTGCCTTGGTGACCTCCCTGTCATCGCGGGGGACCCCCATTGACTGTGAACCTGGGCAATTCTTCATGGATCTGGTCGGGATTTGCTTTGAAGTCAGATTTCCCATTCCACTGGCAGGGATCTCTTTGGGTCTGAGCTAAAAAGAAAACAAAAACACAGGAAAAGGTCCCCCATCAGGATAAATGAAATTCTCCATTTTGATACAATCTGAATGTTTGGGTGCTGCTGCAATTCTGGGCTTCCTCGTGAAAGGAAATTCCAGCAGCTCTGGAGTGGAGCCCTCTGACCTCACCCAGATATTTTGGTTCGATCCTTTTATCCAATGCTGAAATTTGCCAAAAGCAATTCCCTGGAGAAAAAGTTCTGCTTTGATGTGTCGGCAGTTTCCAGGAGAGATATTCCCCATTCCCAAACATTCCCCAGCCCTAATCGTGGTGTTTCACAGGATGTTTTCACTGAAGCCCAACTTTCCAGGCAGCAGATGTGTCACTAACCTGGAGATAACCTGGATGGATGGTCCCAGAAAGGCAGGAATGACTCATGCACAACACGTTTGGAGAGGATCAGATGCTTGGTTAAAAATCCAGGCACCAGGACAAGGTCCAGGAGAGTCAGGCCTTGTACCAGGCTCTAAAAACAGCGAAAATCCCTGAGAAAATGGGAATGCCAATTGTTCAGCAGGTTCATTATGTAATCCATGGGGAATCAGGGGATAATCTCATGGGGAATCTCATCCCAGGGGCTGGTCCAGGAGCTCTCCAGTGGAGCCTTGAGGTGTCTTCTCCTCCTAGTAACAGAGCCATGATGTCTGATTTGATTATAGCAGAAACAGCTCCAGCATTGGCTCAATGACACCCAACAATTCCCTGTTCCTCCTGGTGCCTCATTCCTCCCGCTGTGGGGTTCTCTTTGTGTGTGCAGCAAAAATCCAGAGCCAAACAGCCAATTCCCATGGGCACCAACATATTTTCTCCTCCAGGGATGCCTCATCAGAGGATCTCAGAACACTTCCAACCATTCCTTAATAAACCAACGACCTGCCTTGGCAAACGGGCAGAGTTATCCCTTGTCAGAGAAGTCAAGGACAGGGACATCAGCTGGTTTGCCAGAGGCTGTAAAAATCTGTGTCCTTGCACGCCCCTGTGCTCTGCAGGCGATATCTGGCACAGGATTTTGGAGCATTGTGCAGGTGCAGTGACTGACAGTCATATGGAAAACAAACCCTGTAGTGTTTGGTTGGTCTTCCAGCATTTCTGGAAGCTCTTCTGCTGCCTCGTGCTTTGGGGAGAGCACAGTGAGATGGTCCTGTGTCCACCAGAGCTGTAAAAACCAGCTGGGAGCTTTTCCTCAGCCTCAGCAGCAAGAAGGGGAGTGTCCCACCACAGGGAGGGAGGGATGAGTTTGTTCTCTGAGGTGACAGTGCCTTGGAGAAGCACAGATTGAGCTGCACTCAGAGTCTGCCTCTTCCTTCCTCCAGTGTCTGCTCTGAACACAACACCCAGTGATGGACATAAATACCAGGGGATAATTAACATTTCCTTTCTCTTCCAAGCTTGGGAGCTGTAGATGATCCTTTCAAGTTGCTCTGCCTTTCCTGTTCTGGTCATCAATGCCCTGCTGGGCTTGGCATTGTTCCCCTCAATAACTCATCTCCAATATTCTTGGTGCTGCTTAAGATTGATGATGTTTTCTCCTTTCCTTTCTCTTTATATTGTCACTTAACTGCTCCGACTCACAGAGCTGTTAATCTTTCACACACATGCTTACGTTAAGCTGCTTAAGAGCACTGCAAACACTTTATCCTCATAAAGATTGAACTGCCCTGATATGAAACTTGTAGCCCCGGAATAGAACAAAATTTACGTACGCAAATAAAAGCTGAAGGTCAGGGACAGACAGAGAGGCTGTAAATATTCCTGGGCCCAGATTTCAGAGCATTTCGAGAGAGGGGATGGGTTGATTTGCTCCCAGCTGGTTCTGTGCCCTGAGTCAGCAGAAGGTGCAAGGAAATGGCCACAAAGCTCGTGGCCCAGGGGGGTGAGCTCTAGCCCTCTGGGACTCATCCCATCCCAGCCTGGTGGGGCCATGCTCCGGGTTAGAGAGGCTCAGGAAAATTCTTCTAGTTTTTTCTCCCTGGGATGAAAATTAAAAATGAAAATAAATATTAAAAATTTAAATTTAAATTAAAATTAAACACAATCTTTCCTGATAAAAGCACCAAGGTGAAAACCCTGGGGTGAGCAGGAGGCTTGACTGAGCCATTGGCTTTGCCCCTTGGTGGGCACCAGACAGAGCCAGGGTTGCACCACAAATCCTCTGCCTGGGCTGCAGCTCCTCCCTGCAGGGCAGGAGGAAAGAGGCAGCCATGGCCATGGCTGCAGGGCTCTGTCAGAGGTGGCTCTGCTGGGAGGTGAAGTTTTGGGTCTGGTCCTCCTTGGCCATTTCTTCTCCTGGGGATTTGGGCAGGAGCACCACTTTGGTTGCTTTGGTCACTTTGGTGACCCAGGAACCCCAGAAATGCTCCCTGCTCACCCTGTCCTGCCCCAGGGGAGGCTCCTGGTCAGTCCCCTGGCCCTCCCTGGCTGCTGGCAGCCCTGGCTGCTCCCCCTGAGCTGGGCTCTGGCTCAGAGCTGGCACCAGGGGAGGGGTGACCGGCCACAGGAGCCTGAGAACAGCAGGGGTGGGACCAGTAAAAGCTTTCCAGAACTTTCTCTCAGCCTGCTTGGAGTCACCAAGGCTTTGCAGGTGCCAGTGTGGGCCCGGTGAGCCCAGTTTGGGGCTCAGTTTGGGGGAGAAGGATGCAGGATTGTCCAGGGTGTGAGGGCAGCTCCATCCCAGAGCTGATCATGGAATATTTGCAGGGTAAACTCTCAGCAGTGTCATAGGAAAGGTTTGTGGCTGAGATGGGCCCAGCACATTCCCCAGCACAAGGCACATTAATTACTGAAGTGCTTTATTAAAGGTTTCACTTAATTAACTTCATTAACGACACCTGGTGCATTTGTTCAGCTTTTCTCATGGTCTTCTAGAATCCCAGAGTGCTTGGGGTTGGAAGGGACCTTCGAGATTCTGTGAATCCAACTCCTGTGCCCTGGGTTCCACTGTCCCAGGGTGCTCCAAGCCCTGTCCACCCTGCCTTGGACACTCCCAGGGATGGGCAGCCACAGCTTCCCTGGATAACCTTCTGCATTAAAAATGTTCCTGGAGCACAGGAGGTGGCCAGCACAGGCAGCTGCTTCTAGGCCTATTTCCAATGGCTAAACCCAAGTCAAGATTTATTCCTTCTCTGGTTTTGAAAGGTTTCTCTCTGGGGACAGTTTGGAATTGCGCCAGGCTCCGTGCCTGGCAGCAGGGCTTTGCCCTCTGTTCCCTGTGCTGCTCCAGGGCAGCAGCACAAACCCCAGGCAGCCTTTTGATGCCAGGATCAGGGATAGGCTGGACTCACCCTTGGGGCAGGATTTATCCCCTTGCAGTGGCTGGGACAGCTCAGGATGCCTTGGGGGCTGCAGAAGCAGGGGCTGCTGCGCCCAAAGACAACCCTGCCAGAGTGAAAGGCTCTGGGACCTTTCCCAGTTGTGGTTTCATTAATGGAAGTGATTTCTCTGTGCTGGGCTGCTCTGCTGTGGGGAACCACCCCATCTGGTCCTTGTCACAATGGCCCAAAGTCCAAGGTCCCCGGTGCTGCACCCCTGGGTCACTCTGGCCCTGACTGCACTGGCTGTCCAGTCCTGCTGACATTGATTTCCCAATTCCAGCTGCAGAGCTGAGGAGGAAAAGAAGAACAATATGAAGAACAGCTCTGAGAAGGTGACACATCCCAGTGAAGGATTTGGGTCCAGTTCACCTTCAGCAGGTCTGGGGTGGTGGCATCACCTGAGCTGTGCAGGGCAGTGGAGCACAGGATGGACAAATCCAGGGGATCCCCTGGTGCTCTTCCTTGACTTGCAGCTCCCTGCCAAAACTTGATCCCATTTCTAGGAAAGCCCTAGTGTAAACAGGAACGAGGCCACAGAATCCCTTTTTTGTTCTCCAGTATCTCCTCTCAGCTCTCTCCAGCAGTGATTCCCCTCTCCTCTTTTCCCTTCCTGCTGGGAAAGCGCTGTCAGTGAATCCTGCCTGCCTCGGGAGCAGCAGCGAAAGGGTTAACCTTTCCCAGGGCTTGTGGTGGGGATGCAATTTATAATTGTGTTTTCCAGGAGAGCCATAAACTTGTCTGCTATCAGTTCTGTGGCTGAGGCGGCGGCTCATCAAGAGTTGCATCAGGGATGAGGTATAATTCAACCAATTATAACTGGCAGGTTATGCTGCACTTGTAAAGTGTGGATTTTAGAGCCTGCAATCGCTGATAAACAGGGCTGCAGGCAGAGCACAGCAAAATCTGCTGCGGGGAAAGAAGAATTGTATCCTTTAACCCTTTCCTCCCAGGGCATTGAGGGGTTGCTGCCAGGGATGCTCTGCTGGTGTCATGGGAGGGAGGGCACGTGTGGAGGGGCTGCTCCAGGCCTCAGAGGGGTTTGGGGCTGGAGTGCTTGGGGTTGGGAAAATCCATCTGCAAACGAGGAGCCTTCCTGCCCCCGGGTCTGCAGCCTCTGTGCTGCACAGAGAAGCCCTTGTGTCCTCCCCTCCTGGTGCCAAAGCTTTGTCTTCTCATCCTCCATTTAGGTCCAAAATGCAGTGAATTCAGCAGAAATCAGTGTAATCTCACTGTTGGATATTTGTCCTTTAGTCTGGGTGCAGCTCCTTCCAGATGACACAGAATTCCATCACGGAGGTGGAAACAGGCAAACTTGAGCCAAACTTCCATAAATGCTGGGAGGGAGAGCAAAGGTTGCCTGGGCTGCAAAATAAATCTTTTTTCCTGCTGCTGCAGAGGCTCCAGCCCCCCAAAGCCACTGCTTGGCCATTGAAGCTCCTCAGAGCCACTGTGGGAGATGGGAAGAGGAAGAGGAAGAGGAGGAGGAGGAGGAGGAGGAGGCAGCAGCAGCTCAGCCGGGTACCAAAGGCAGTGAACTGTGTGCAGTTTAGAGGGTTAAGCCCCTCTGTGAAGGAAAGGGTTAAACAGATCCGCCTCCTGTTAACCTCAGCCCCAACTGCGTGGCCCCAAGAGCTGTGGGGCATCCTTGCCCTGCCGCTGGAGGGACATTTGGGGTCAGGGCCACTAGAGGGCAAGCTGGCATTGCCACAGAGCCGGGCAGGCAGCGCCCGCACCCTGCCAGCCCCTCTCGGGTGCCTGCGGTGCTGCCGGGGCAGCAGCCGGCTCAGAGGCTCGGGAAGGCGGCAGGAATCTGCCCCTCTGGAATTCTCCAGGCTGCCGTGAGCCAGGAGCATTCCTCTGCAATGGCCTGGACGTTTTTGTGACTGTGGTGGGCTGCAGGAAATTCGCTTCTACTGTTGGTTATGTGGAATAAAACATCAGCAACAGTGGCTGGGATGGGGTCTGGTGGCCCTGGAAGGGACAGCTGGGACAGGAAATGGGACTCCTGTGTCTACACCTGTGTGAGACCTGTGTCCAGTGAGGGGAGAGGACGGGGGGGCTCTGTCTTGGGTGCAAACAGCACAAAGCCCAGCCCTGCTGATGCTCATTGAGCTGTCATTTCTCCAGGCTGGAGGCAGGGATTTACTCTGGAGATTTTCTTCTCGGTATTTCTGCCCACAAACTGTCTCCAGCCTTCCACTTTTCCATTTATTGCTCTTGGCTCGCTGCGGGAGCAGAGGAAGGAACCTCCTGGCTGGAGGATGCTGCTGCTCCTGGGGCACTCCGGGGAAGGCAGTGGGTCCACACTCTGATAAACTCAGCAGTGCAGCAGGGATGTCTCGGATACCCCTGGGAGGTATTTCCTTAATTTCTGAGTCACCCAGTGATGGAAACTCCACATTTCCCCTGTAGCTATGATATTTTATGAAAATCCTTTTGTCAGGATTTTCTTCTCCTGAGAAGCTGAGGAGCCTCAGCTTCAAGACATAAACAATTATTATCTGCTGGTGTGGAATGCAGCAGGTGCATCCTTGATTGGTCAATGTTGAATATTTCTACTTAATAACCAATCAAGGAGGCAGCTGGGTCAGACTCTCTGGGAGTCACAAGCCTTTGTTATAGATTCCTTTCTACTCCTGTCTCACCTTCTGATGCATCTTTCTATTCTTTTAGTATAGTTTTAGTGTGGTATTTTTAATATAATATATATCATAATATAGTAAGCCAGCCTTCTGAAACATGGAGTCAAGATCTCTCCATCTCTCACCCTTGTCCTGGCTGCCACAAAAATCACATTTCCCCAGTGCTTCCCTACCCATCCTGCCAGAAGCACTTCCCAGGAATCTCCCCTGTGCAGCCTAAACTCCTTTCGTGCCACCTGAAGCACCCCCGGCTCTCAGAGCACACCTTTGTGCTTGCTGCAGCAATCCTGTGCATCTCCTCAGATCGATGCTGTGCCCAAGTTAACGCACCACCTCTCCCTCTCTTCCTTTGGAGAATGTCATCCCAGGCCTCTGATCATTCCTGTCACTGTCCTCGGGGTGATGCCCAAGTGCTTCACAGCTTCCTCGATGAAAGGAAGAGCTCAGAGCCAGTGGAACCAGGTCTGTGATCTCCCTGCTCCACCAGGAAGGGCAGATGCAGATTTTTTATGCCTTGGCCCGAATAAATGTGAAGCAAGCAGAGAGGGATGGCACAAAAGCAGCATCTGAGCAGCCCCCGCTGTCCTCAGCTGAGATAAGGCTGGGAAATGTTATCTGGGAGCTCAGGGAAGAGAGGGCTGGGTGGCTCAATAAATAAAAATAACATCAAATAATGCTGCAAGTCCTTTTCAGTTAATAATCCCAAGTATCCGGGATTAAGCATTTCCCACAAAACCTTTGTGTTTTCATTCATTTTAGAGAGTGGCACTATCACAACCGACAACGTGCTGATGGCTTTGGGAAAGGACAATGGCACACACAGCCCACTCGTGAGCAGCAGCTAGTTTTTGCCCATGAAGTGGCAGTGAATGGATCCATAAACTAAAATTTAAATAAAAATAAGTAAAAGCAGGGTGGTTTTCCTGAAGAATTTCTGAAGTTAAAAATCAAACGCTTGGATTCAACAAGAGAGGGAAATTAATGGTGCCCACTGCACATGGACTGTGTTGATTTAATATTGAATATAAATGTAGGGGCACAACCACAAATTGTACAGAAACAAAAAGTCAGGGCTGGAGATGGGGCAATGAACTTGGGCATGTTTCAGGTTCATAAGCAGAGACCAGGCAGCAAAAACTTCCATTGTCTGAGGCTGGGCTGTGTGTTCTGTCCCCTCTGTCAGAGCTGGGGCAGCTCTCTGCTGCTCACGGGGCAGTTTTCTTTCTCTCTGCCACAGCCAATCCTCCCTGCAGGAGATCTCTGCTGCTCATGGCCACTGAGTGTCCCTGCAGGGCTGATCCAATTCCATCATCCCATGGGGAGATGCTGCGCCCAGGGCAGGAGCCAAGCATTCCTCCCTGGATCCAATCTGAGCCTGGCAGCAGCACAGCAGCCTTTGCCCCCTGCATTCCCAGAGGAGCAGCTTTCTCCTGCCCTGCATTGCCAGAGCAAGAGCAGGCCCATCTCCAGCAGCCCTGGAGCTGCAGAGGAAAACTCCAGCCTTGTGCAGGATCCCTGCTCCAGCAGAAGCACAGCTGGCACTGCAGGAGGGCTGAGCCACCATGGAATGGCACTGCTGCCACCAGCCTGAGCCACAGCGTGCCAGGGCCTGCTCTGACTCTGGCAGGGCTTTCTTTGTACTGTTGCATTTGTACTTTTAATTTCCCTAGTACAGAACTGTTATTCCTATTCCCATATCTTTGCCTGAGAGCCCCTTAATTTCAAAATGACAATAATTCAGAGGGAGGGGGTTTGCATTTTCCATTTCAGGGGAGGCTCCTACCTTCCTCAGCAGACACCTGGCTGTTCAAACCAAGAGATCCATAAATCCTATGAGTCCATAAATCCCTTCCACCCAGTCCCTAAAGGGCCAGCACCAAGGGGTGCTGCAGTCCTGCCCAGGGCTGTGCCCTGCAGACCCACTCACTCTGGGCTCTGGGCACACAGGGGTGTCAGCAGAGCTGGCAGGAGTCTGTGCCTGCCTTTGGGGGGTCTGGGATGGGAGGTGATGCCCTGTGGTGCTTCACTGCCTGGCTCTAAGGTCAGCTCAACCCCTCCTGTGCCGCCTGGGCCTCTGCCAAAAAGTCATGTAGCAAAACAAGGGCAGTGTGAGCAGAGCAGGGACAGCTCAGTGCTCCCAGCGCTAATTACCGGCCTCGCTAACACCTTCCCAGGCCTGCAGCCACATTTTCTCACTTGCTCCTTATCCTGCTGCTGCTGGAGAAAGGAATGGAATCCAGCAGACTCCTCGGAGGGATGTAAGACAGCTTCCATGCTGCAATTACCGTGTAATGCAGCAGGGCCTGGGATGTGAGGCCCTTTCTCCATGAGCTGATCTCTGCTCCTGAGCACAGCGAGAGCCACCAGCTGCTCCAGCCTGGTCCTGTAGCTGGGCCGGGCTGAGCAGCACCTGTGGGGCTGAGGAACAACCAATTCCATCTGCCACTAACGGGAGTGATCCCGTTCTGCTTGGATTGCTTCATTTCCCTGAGACAGCCAGGCCAGAGCCTCACTGGCCCGTTGGAGGGCTCAGGCAGGATAAATGACTTGCATGGGCTGTCACACTGCTGGGGGACTCCAGACACCTCCTGAGGGCAGCGCCTGTGGTGGCAGCTCTGGTCACAGAGAGCAGCACAACTTCCCGGACATCATCCTGGGAAAGGCTGTGAGAAGATCAGAGAAAAGAATGAGAAACAATTCTTATCTTAACCTGCTGCACCTGGTGTTGTAAACATGGGGAAAGTGTTATGGAGATGTGTTTGCCTGAGGGTGGCTTCTTAATTAGCCAGTGGTGATGGTGTTTTGGTTAAGTGACCAATCAGGTCCACCTGTATCGGGACTGAATATAAAAGAATAGGTTTCCCAATAAAAAGTGTCATTTTAGCCTTCTGATGGCCTTGGAGTCTGTGCTGTTCATAACTCAACCACGACAAAACCCCCCCAAGGGCATTTTGGCATTCAGACCAGTGGGGAAAATCCAGGCTGTAGGAAAATGTGGCATTCACATTCTCTGAACAGAGAGAGACATAATTCCCTCTCCCAGGATTTTTCCTGGGGAAGGCAGTGAGAAGCTCAGAGAAGAAGAGAAAACAATTCTCATTTCTACTTGCTGCTGCTGTTGTTTGGCACATGTGGAATGTGTTATGGAGATTGTTTATGGAGAGTGATTTGTTAATTGGCCTCTGCTGATGGTTGTTTGGATTGATTGGCCAGTTGGGTCAAAGCTGTGTCGTGACTATCTCCAGACAGTCACAGGTTTTTCTTTAGTACTTTTTTAGTATAGCATCTCTTTAATATAGTATAGTATTAGTGTAATACAATATAGCTTAAAAAAGAAATTGTTCAGCCTCCTGAATCATGGAGTCAGAGCACATTATGCCCTACATTGGGGTCGCCCTGCATTGATAGGAAAACACCGAGGAATGAAGGAGGATTGAGTCCTCCCACCTGGAGCAGCAAGACTGGGGATGAGGCTGGTGGCAGAAGCCCCTTTTGGTCAGCCCCTGGGTGTTTGTGTGGCCACAGTTCAAAGGTGGTTTGCACCTCTCCTGCAAAAGAGCTGAAACTGCCAGTCAGAACTTTGTTGTCACCTGCCCCGCACACCTGTAAGTGCACACTGTGACCCCAAACCCAGCCTGCTCCTCCCTGGCTGAGCACTCAGGAGCTGCCGGGGCGTTCTCCCTGCTTTGTTCCTGCAGGAATGGGATTGATTTCCCCCACAAAGGTGGCTGGTGAGTTCATGCTCCTGGTGTGGGACAGCCATCACTCTGACAGAGACAGGATTTCCTTCCTCCTCCTTGTTCCAGCCAGGCCAGTGCTGTGGATTTCTTTGGAGCAGCACTCTGTCCTGCTCTCTTTTAACCACTTCTCACTCCTGAATCTCACTCATCCCTCCACAGCAGGGCTCTCTCCAGGCATCCCCTGTGCATCCTGGCAGTGGAATCACAGGATCATTGGGGTTGGAGAAGACCTCCAGGAAGTTCGAGTCCAGCCTTTGATCACCACCATGTGATGATCACATGTGCCTTTTCCAGCCTTTTCTTGGCCACCTCCAGGGGTGGTGATCCCACCACTGCCCAGGGCAGTTCCAATGCTCAACCACCCTTTCAGTGAAGAAATTCCCCATATTTTACCCAAACCTGCCCTGGCCCAGCCTGAGGCCGTTCCCTCTGCTCCTGTCCCTGTTCCCTGGAGCAGAGCCTGACCCCCCCGGCTGTCCCCTCCTGGCAGGAGCTGTGCAGAGCCACAAGATCCCCCCTGAGCCTCCTCTTCTCCAGGCTGAGCCCCTTCCCAGCTCCCTCAGCCCCTCCTGGGGCTCCAGTCCCTTCCCAGCTCCGTTCCCTGCCTTGGACATGCTCCAACCCCTCCAGGTGTGTCCTGCCATAACTGACCCCAGGACTGGAGGTGTCTCATCAGTTCCCAGCACAGTGGCACTGCCCTGGTCCTGCTGCCACGTTATTGCTGGGACAGCCCAGGTGTCAGTGGACTTCTTGGCCACCTGGGCACACCTGGGCTCGAATTCAGCCGCTGTCACCAAGACCCAACTGAAGGTGACAGCCCAAACAGCTCCCTGGAGGATCAGCGAGCAGTGGGATCAGTGTGCAGGGGGATCAGGATGTGCAGTGGGATCAGTGTGCAATGGATCACAGTGTGCAGTGGGATCAGATTTCAATAGGATCAGTTTGCAATGGGATCAGTTTTCAGTGGGATCCCAGGGCTGGGATCACAGGATTGGGATCCCAGGGTTGGGATCGCGGCGCTCCCGGGGCCGGCACCACTAGAGGGAAGCACGAAGCCGCGGTCGCTGCCGGCTCCGGAGGATGGAGAAGGATCCAGGGGACAAAAGGAAGGAGCCGCGGGGACGGGGCCAGCCGAGCCCCTCCTGCTCGCACCCCCGCGGCTCCCGGCTGAGCCGGGGGAGCACAGTGGAATCGGCTCTTTCTGAACAGCCAAACCTTGGCTCCCAGAAGGTCCCGGGTGTCCTGGCCACCCCCTGGACAGCCTGGGAGCAAGGTGAGGTCTGGGCTGCAGCAGGAATCAAACACGTGGGGAAAGTGGGGAACCCCCGGGGGCATTCCCGGCTGAGGGCTCCTGGGACACAAGGAGGGCGAGCTGTGAGCTTGGCAGAGCCTGAAAGGGGCAGTTTGGTGCCAGAGGATGGAGGAGAGCTAGGAACCAATCCCCCTGTCCCATCCCTGGTCTTTGCCCAAGCTGGAGCCCACGTCCTGGCAAGGCCAGCTCCGTGGGGACACAGAGAGCTCGAGGGACAGCTCTCACACCCTGAGGCCCCAGGTAGGGCTTGGTGCATATTTGGAAGCACAGAAAAGCTTTCCATCCCTGCTCCCAGGGAGGTGACCGGTCATCTTTGGCCCAGTGGCCACTCAGGCTTCTCAGCTTCACTGGACGCTCTCCAGGGTGGAGCTGGGCTGGCAGGTCCCTTTTCCAACCTGGTTTTGTATTTTCAGGAAGGAGGATGCTTCTCTGAATGTCCTGAAGGTGCTGAGTTCACCTTCAACCACTCACTGACCTGTTCCTAAAGCACCCAGGGTCACCCATGCCCCTCTCCTATCCCTCAGACTCAGCTCATGACAAGGGGATAGATTTGATGACCAAGGATCCCAGAAAAGCCCCAAAATAGCCCCCTAATCCTGGGTGATCTCTAGGATGGACTCACCCCACCCAGCCACACCTTAGGCAGGGATAAATGACTTGGATGGGCTGTCACACTGCGGGGGGGCTCCAGACACCTCCTGATGGCAGCAAGGCTCCCCCAAACCCCGCAAGGCCATTTTGGCATTCAGGCCAGAGGGAAAAATCCAGGCTGTAGGAAAACACAGAGGAATGAAGGAGGATTGAGTCCTCCCACCTGGAGCAGAAGGATTGGGGATGAGGCTGGTGGCAGAAGCCCCTTTTGGTCAGTCCCTGGGTGTTTGTGTGACCACAGTTCAAAGGTGGTTTGCACCTCTCCTGCATAAGAGCTGAAACTGCCAGATTTGGTACCTGTTTCCTCTTTTCTCAGGTTTGTTCCTGGAGGAGGCACTTTCACCATCTTCCCCACCCCAGGAGACACCCAGGGCAGGTTTCCATGGGGGACGGCTGCCCTGGGCACCCTCTGGGGCAGTTTTTTGCTCTGTGTGGGGCAGAGGCAGCTGTGGGGAGTGTGAAAGCCCCACAGGAGTTGAGGCACCAGGGGGATGCCAGGGCTGGGCTTTGGGGCACCCCTCACCTCTGCCAGCAGGTGGGAGCCCAGAGACACTGAGGACAGCACAGGAAGCTGTCCTGGCTCAGGGGGACACCGGGGCAGTGAGGGGTGTCCAGCCCCACTGGGCCACGTCCAGGGACTCCATGTGTGGGCAGAAGGACATCTTGGGGTCGCACCTGCCTCCAGGAGGGCTCTTCTTCGTGGGGGTTCCACCACACAGCCTGGGAAGAAGAGCACTTTGCTGGGGCCTGCAGCTGACAAACCCTCATCAAACATCCCGAAATGAGATTTCACACACAAATTACTGAAATGGGCTGGATGTTCACAGCCCCAGCCTAACCCGGCCCCAAACCTTGGATAGAAAGGCAGGAATGGATGTTGTGGACTGGCTCTGCTTCTGTCCCTGCTCCCAACCACCTGGGAGACAGATTATCCTCCAAAGGGGCTTCTGGAGGTCCAAATAGCATCCTGGACAGGAAAAAGACCTGAGAACTGAACAGCTGAACCATTCCAGACTGGAGCAGAGAGAGACAACAACGTGGGTCAGGTGAAGAACAAAGCCCTACTCCTGGCAGCTCCTTCTTGGAGCTGTGAGGATCCCATAAGTGAGGCCTTTGCTGGGAATGCCCTGATCAAGCTGCCTGGAGAAAGCAATTCCCCTTCCCTTCTTGCAAAACCCAGTGGCAAAGGGGGTGAGACTTCACTGCCCTGACCCTCAAGAGCTTGGGGAAGAGGTGACAGGGACAGAGACACATCAGGGCCTCTTCCTTGGGGCATCGCAGGGTGCCCAGCTGCAGCTCTCCATCTGTTAATTCTTCCCTTGCTTCCAGTCCTCAGACATTTCATTTATTTCTGGAAAACTCTGCTGGGAGGATATTTCAGATCCTGTTTGAACCAGAGCCCATGAACTGTTCTGTCTCCACTCGCTGGCTGGAGAAATGGGGGTCTGAGCCCACGTGTCTGCGTCTGTTGCTGGGAGTGCCTGGAGGCATCGCGTGTTCATCCGCTCGCTGCAGCCTCAGCCTGCTCTCCCCAGCCTGCCTGAATCACAGCGATGACAACAGGCTCCATCTGCAAAGGACAGGGACAGCTCTGTGCCCTCAGACAGCTCTGTGCTCTCACTGAGTGTCAATGCAGGGTCCTGTGGTATTTTCTGAGCTCTCCAGACAAAGGAGGAAATGAGAGTCTGACTCCATGTTCTTAGAAGGCTAATTTATTATTTTATGATATTATATTAAAAAATACTATACTAAAACTATACTAAAGAATAGAGAAAGGATACCTACAGACGGCTTAACAAGATACTGAAGAAAAACTCACGACTCTCCCCTCAGAGTCTGACACAGCTGATGGTGATTGGTCATTAAGTCAAAACAATTCAGATGTGGGATAAACAATCTCCAACCACATTCCAAAGCAGCAAAACACAGCAGAAGCAAATGAGATAATATTGTTTTCCTATTTCTCTGAGGCTTCTCAGCTTCCCAGGAGAGAAATCCTGGTGAAGGTTTTTTTTCCACAAAATATGATGGTGACAGGGTCCCCCTGACATGGGCGTAATTAGCACTGACTCCATGATGCAGAAGGCTGAACCACTGCTTTATTCTTCCATACTGCATTAATACTATATTCTTAAGAAACCCATAACCCCTTCCAGCCTGTCCAGTACAGCTTTGACCTCATTGGTCCACCAACCAAAACACCACCCTTTGGTAAGCAAATCTCCATAACACATTCCACATTTGCCTGACAACAGGTGCAGCAAGTGGAGATAAGAATTGTTTTAATTCTTTCTCTGAGCTTTCTCACAGCCTTCCCCAGGGAAAACGCCTGGGAAGGTCTGTGCCTGCTCCCTGTGGCCAGAGAGCTGCTGCCACAACTGAACAGGGAACACCTCACACTGGGAGGTGCTGGCAGCCAGGGCTCAGGGGTCATGGAATCACAGAGTGTCCTGAGCTCAAGGGACCCACAGGATCATCCAGTGCAGCCCCTGGCCCTGCCCAGACCCCCCCAACAGCCCCACCCTGGCCATCCCTGGCAGCGCTGTCCAAACGCCTGGAGCTCTCTCCCCCAGTAGTTTATCCTCTCCCAGAAGCTGTCATAGATCTTGCAAGGAGTTGATCTTGGTTCAAAGCTGTAGCTTTTGTGGTCTAAGCCTCAGGGCGTGCCCATTCCCTGGGGAGCCTGGGTGTGCTATTCACATGCCCTCTGAACAGAGAGAAGCAGAGAGAAGAATGATCAAAACGATTCTTATCTCATTTGCTACTCCTGTGATTTTCAACATGTGGAATGTGTTGGAAGGTTATTTACCTGAAGGGATTGCTTGATTGGATTCTGGTGATTTGATTCATTGACCAATTGGATCCATGTGTGGGTGTGGGGACTGTCGGCTGACAGTCATGAGTTTCTCAGCAGTAGTAGTAAGAAGTAGGATGTAGTGTATTTATAATATAGTACTATAAAGTAATTAATTACCCTTCTGAATCAATAGAGTTGGATGCATTGTTCTTCCCAGAGCTGGGGTCACCTGCATTTACTATATCTGGGCAGTGCCCAGCACCCTCCGGGGGAAGAACCTTTCCTGTTCTCCAGCCTGACCTGCCCTGGCTGTCTGTGTCCCCAGGGGCTGCCAGCACAGCCAGGTGGTGACAAGGACACACCTGGGCTCTGCCCATGGCTCCTCTGAGTCTGCAAAGCCTGAGCCTGCTCTGCTCCAGGGATGTTTTACTGCTCTTCGGCCAATGTGCTGCTCTCCTGGAGCTGCCAGTGGAGACCACACCAGCATTGATCCAGGCTGCTCATCCGAGTAACCACAACAGGATTCTGGAGGAAACTGCAATCAGCTGCTCTGCCCCGCATCCTGCCTTTAGCGGAGGCTTTCACTGAGCAGGAGCTGCTGTGCTCAGCACTCAGCAGAGCTGCTGGCCTGGCTGTGGTCACTTCATAGAACCATGAAATGGGTTGGGTTGGAAGGACCTTAAAGCTCATCCTGTCCCACCCCTGCCATGGCAGGGACACCTTCCACTGGCCCAGGCTGCTCCCAGCCCCAGTGTCCAACCTGGCCTTGGGCACTGCCAGGGATCCAGGGGCAGCCCCAGCTGTGCCAGGGACTGCCCACCCTCCCAGAAAAGGATTTATCCCCAGTGTCAATGTAAAGCTACTCTCAGTTTGAATCCCTTCCCCCTTGTCCTGTTCCTACCTCCTCTGGTAAGAAGTTCCTCTCCAGCTCTCCTGTGAGTTCCCTTCAGGTACCCAAATCCCCTCTAAGGTCACTCCAGAGCTGTCTCTTCTCCAGGCAATCCCCCAGCACCACTCACCATCCTGCCCTGCCCGCTCAGAGCCCTGCAGTGCTGGAATTTTCATGGACAAGCCCTTGCCTCGTGTTGTCACAAGGTTTAGGGAATTGCAAGAAGAGCAGGAGCTTCCAGAGCAACTGAGGATCCCCCACAGCTGCTCTGGGCACCCTGTGCCGGGGCCTCACACCCTCCCAGGGAACAATTCCTTCCCCACAGAAACCTAACCCTGCCCTCTGGCAGTTTGAAGCCATTCCTTGTCCTGTCCCTGTCGCCATAGGACACAAAATAAAACTACACGGACATTGGAACCTCCAGGGTAAAAAGAAGGGAAGTTTATTTTCTGGCTCCAACATTTACAGAATTTCAAAAGTGACAGTGGATTGGAGGATGACAGTGACACCTCTCCAATGACACTGGAAAAACCAACAGTCCCTCAAATTTCTCCTCCTCCAGAAAGGAATGAAAAGCAATAATTATTTACGGAAAAGCACATGAGAAAGTTTGTTACAAGAATGTGAACATCAGAAGGCTTAGAAGAACTGAGAAGAACAGGGTGACATGTCCCTCCAGTTCCTGGGGCCCCTCTGGGGACACGGGAAGGACACCTGGCTTGTTGCAGAGGTGCCTCCCCCGTGGGATACTCTCTCAAACAGGAATGCTCTGGTGGGCACATCCCTCACCTGCCCCTGTAGCAGGGAAGGGGCTGCTGTGGCCCAGGGCAGCAGCTCTGCCCTGTCCCCCTTGAGCTGCAGACGTCCCACACTGACCCTCCCACCCCCCACGGCAGGGACACGCTCAGCCGGGAGGGAGAGGGCATCTGAAACAGCAAAACCCCAACATAATGAGGCTTTTCAAAGCAAAGAGGGTCACAAGTGCTCGCTGTGTCTAATTGGATGTGCCCTGGGATCAGGGAGATGGGAATGAGATGAAGGCTCTGGGCAGGTGAGAATGCTCCCGGTGACCCTGCAGGACAGCAGGGCCAGCCAAGGGTGACATCCAGGCTGCACTGCAGGGGAATGAGATTCTCAGAGCCTGGAATGCTCTCTCAAAGGAAGAGAAGCTGTTATAAAAATCCCAGGTGTGGTTTTCTCCTCACCTTAACCCAACTCCTGAGGAAACTGGGACGTTTAAAGGATGGAGTGGGAGGAAGAAGAACAGAGAGTTACTGAGTTGTCAGCTCTGCCTTTGGCTCTTGATACCACCCTGGGAACGGATCTTGCCAGCTCTGGGCCACCAAGGGGTGGAGATGAGCCTGTAAACCTTCCCTGCCTCCCGGAACAGGGAATCAATTCATGAGCCTCAGGAGAGCTTTGAATCTGCAGGCAGGGGGCTGTGAGAGGGGGAGATGCTGCCACTTCTGGGCTCTGAAATTCAAAGTCATGTTTCTTTTCATTTCTTGCACAGCCAGCCAGGCTTTGAGGGGCTGGAGCATCAGAGAAGAGCCTGAACTGCACAGAGCAGCAGCTCTGTGTCTGCAGCAGGGATTCCTCTCCAAGGCAGGGACTGGAGTTTGGCTTGGAAGGGCTGGGAATGAGCAGGAGCTGCTGGGCCAGCAGGGTGGGCGCAGTCTGAGCAGCCCCACGTGTGGCAGCTCCCACTGCCACCCCCAGAAATCCCAATCTGCTGCTGGGGCTGCCTGTCCGCCCTGCTCAGCGGGTGAGAACAGGATCAGAGAGTCCTAAAATATCCCAAAATATCCATTGTCTGCCCTGCCCAGTGGGGTGAAAACAGCATTAGAGGGTCCCAAAGCTCCCTCCACAATATCCGTCATCCACCCCGCTCAGTGGGTGAAAACAGCATTAGAGGGTCCCATATCTTCCCCCAAAATATCCACCATCCACCCTGCTCGGTGGGTGAAACACAGGATTAGAGGGTCCCAAATCTTCCTCAAAAATGCCCAGTGGGTGAGAACAGGATTAGAGGGTTCTGTATCTTACCCCAAAATATCAATTTTTCCACCTTGCTCAGTGGGGTGAAAAACAAGATTAGAGGGTCCCAAATCTTCCTCCAGGATATCTACTGTCCACCCTGCTCAGTGGGGTGAAAAACAGGGCTGGAGCCCCCCCAGAATATCCATCATTCTCCAGCCTCCCCTCCTGCTCCTCCCAGGTCTCCTGGGAGCCCCTCAGCAATTGCTGCAGGTTCTCAGCATTCCCAGGGGCTGCAGCCTGGCTCAGCCGTGGCTGGAGGGATGCAGGAATGGCTGGCTCTGGACAAAGTAAATCCTTCAGGAATGGATTTGCCTCACACCCTCAGGATCAGGTCTGCAGCAGCTCTGCCAAGCCTCTGCTGAGCAGATTCTGCCTCAGCAGCTGGCCCAGGGTTACTCCACAAGCCCAGGGTTACTCCACCAGCCCAGGATAGTTCCAAGAGCTGAGAGTTACCCCAGGGTTACCCCTCCAACCCAGGGTCATTCCCCAGCCCAGGATCACTCCCCAGCCCAGGATCATTCCCCAGCCCAGGATCATTTCCCCAGCCCAGAGTCATTCCCCAGCCCAGAGTCATTCCCAGCCCAGGATCATTCCCCCAGCCCAGGGTTATTCCCCCAGCCCAGGATCATTCCCCCAGCCCAGGATCATTCCCCAGCCCAGGATCATCCCCAGCCCAGGATCATTCCCCCAGCCCAGGGTTATTCCCCCAGCCCAGGATCATTCCCCCAGCCCAGGATCATTCCCCAGCCCAGGATCATTCCCCAGCCCAGGATCATCCCCAGCCCAGGATCATTCCCCAGCCCAGGATCATCCCCAGCCCAGGATCATCCCCAGCCCAGAGTCATTCCCAGCCCAGAGTCATTCCCCCAGCCCAGAGTCATCCCCCAGCCCAGACTCATTCCCCCAGCCCAGGGTCATCCCCCAGCCCAGGGTCATCCCCCAGCCCAGGATCATCCCCCAGCCCAGGATCATCCCCCAGCCCAGAGTCATCCCCCAGCCCAGAGTCATTCCCCAGCCCAGAGTCATTCCCAGCCCAGAGTCATTCCCAGCCCAGAGTCATTCCCCAGCCCAGGATCATCCCCAGCCCAGAGTCATTCCCAGCCCAGAGTCATTCCCCAGCCCAGGATCATTCCCCCAGCCCAGGATCATTCCCCCAGCCCAGGATCATTCCCAGCCCAGGGTTACCCCCCAGGTGGGCTGGGCAGGGGCAGTGGCACAGAGCTGTAGGGCACGGGAGTGGCAGTGCTGGGAGCTGGGCAGGGCTGCCTGCTCTCTGTGCCCTCCAGGCCATCGCTGCCCAGGTCACTGTCCCCACAGGGGTGGCAGGGCCCGTGCAGAGCTGCAGAGCTCTGGGAGGCTCCGACCTGGGCTGGCTGCTCATTTGTAACAGGCTCCGTGTTCCCGCTGTGGTCTCCGTCTATGAGCACTCAGCTGCCTTGTCATCAGCCAATTCGATCCATCAGCTTCTTGACAGGCTCGGAGAATAAAAATAACCACCCATTTCTAAGTGCCTATTATGGCACTTTGAAAAATGCCTCCGCAGGCGAGCCTGAATTATTCCCAAAGTACTCATTTTTTAAAAACGTTATTTTAATGTAATAAATTATTTGTACTGAAGAGTAAAAGATTATCCGTGTACCCTGAGAGCTCTGCACAGCGAGGGGCAGGGGCTGGGCCTCCCGTGGGGCCGGAGCTTGGGGCTGTGGGGAGCTGCCCCCGGTGCTCCCACGATGTGGGGAAACACCAGAGCAGCCCTGTGGAGCTCTGAGGGATCCCAGCATGGCACAGCATCCTCTGGGGACAAGGGACAGCCCAGCTCCATGGCGTGACAGCCGCCCCTGGAGCAGCCAGCTCGGTGCTTCCAGCGTGGGAAGGTCCCAAATGCCACCACAGCACCCAGCTGGGGCTGGGGCGGTGCTCGGGGCTCTGCTCTGCTCCTGTCCCCATGGCCTGGGCATCCCTCCAGCCCTGCCCGGGGCAGCCGGGATGGGATGGGGGAAGGAAAGAAAGAAACTGCCCCCCGGGCGGGCTCTGGCTGCGGGGATTGATGGGGAGGGGTCGCTGTCCCGGGAAGGGCTCCTGGCAGAGGTGACCGGCCGAGGGAACTGGGAATCCTTCATCTCCCAGCCGCCAGCTCTCCCCTGGGAGCACGGAGCCTCCTCCTCCTCCTCTGGGAGCATCCTGCCTCCCGCTCCCGCAATCCTCACACAGCCAGCAGTGCCCTCACGCTCACCCTGCACCTCAGCACCCGCCCGAGGATGCCACAGTGCCCTTCTTCCTGGACAAAAAGTGCCAAAAAAAAAACCCCTGAGGTTTTTAGCAGGATGTTTTCAGTCTTTTTTTTTTTCCTTTCTGTAATATTCCAGGATAATTTAAATACTTTTTTTTTTCCTTTCTTGAAACTGCTTGGGTTTAAGCTAAACCCCAAAATACTTGTTCTTCACAGCCTTGTCTTAGTAAAAAAAAAAAAAAAAAAAAAAAAAGAGGATGAAACCTTATTTTGGATGAATGTTTTGGGTGAACCCAAAGAAGGATATATACATATAAATATATATAATTTTTTTTTTCACAGCAATTTGTACAATATGGGTTGAAAGAGGAGGAAGACTCTAGCTCCTGTCTCAAATGACTCTGCTACCCCCAGCACCAGCTGCTGGGCTGCTGGAGAGTGTGGGGAAGGTGGGGAAGTGGGAACCAGCCTTGGAGGAGATGTGAGGACATGGCCAGGGCAGGGTGAGCTCACAGCCTCAGCCACGGGGGGATGCTGGGGAGGAGACCCCGGCAGGGCAGCCTGATGCCCCCTTCCTCCAGGACAGGGTGGGAGCCACTGCTCTGGGCTGTGCCAGCTCTGTCCCCACAGCTCTGTCCTGGGCTTGTGCCTGCAGATGGGCAGGTCCTGGAGCTGGGAAGGTTCTGGATGGAGCTGGGCAGGCCCTGGAGCTGGGAATGTTTTGGAGCTGGACGGGCTCTGGATGGATTTGTGAAGGTTCTGGAGCTGTGAAAGTTCTGGAGCTGGGCAGGTCCTGGAGCTCTGAGGGTTCTGGAGCTCAGCAGGCTCTGGATGGAGCTCTGAAGGTTCTGGAGCTCAGCAGGCTCTGGATGGAGCTCAGCAGGCTCCGAATGGAGCTCTCTCCACCCTCCTGCTGGAGCCCATCCTGGCCCGGGGCTCCCTCCCCTCCAGACCTCCCCCCCAGTGCCTTGATGATGGGGTAGCCATTCAAATCATTTTAACGAGCTCGGTGGCTGCTGTGAGGCACCAGTAACTATGGCAACTTCATTGAGAGGTGCCTGCGGTGCCTGTCAGGATTTGTGTTCCGGGAGCTGATTGGAGCAGCCCGGCAGAGGTGGGAGCCCTGTGGGAGCTGGGGGGGTTCGTTTCGAGTGGAGGCAGGTGGGACGCTGGGGGGTCAGGGGTGCAGGGCAGACACGTCCCCCTCGGTCCAGGACACCCTGCCCACAGAGCCAGGGCACCCAGGGTCCCCACGCCGTGGCAGAGCTTCCCGCTGCTGTCCCGGGGTCACCTTGGGTAAGCTGGTCTGTGCTGGGGAAGGTGAAACAGGAAAGCCTTATAAATATGATTGCCTGGCGAAAGATTTTGAGAATATGGAAACTGTAAGCGAGACTGAAATGAAAGCAAGCTTTGAGATACCTCAGTTACTGAACAACTGGGAAACAATGCCATGGCCGGCTGAAGGAATTCCCCTTTTGATGAAACAACACCCTCTGCCTGCAGACAGGTCCAAGGGTCACAGCAGACCCTGCCAGCTTGGCAGAAGGGGCCCAAAGAACAGTTTTTGGGGTTAAAAATGTAACACAGTATGGTAATGTAATGATTCTTATAGGATGCACGTAAATGCTGTAGGATTTGTATCTTGTACTAGATTGGTCTGTGAAGATTAGAATGTTCAGCACAGAAGAAGATTTATTGTATTGTAACAGGAACGTCCCGTCTCTTTCGGGCTCCTCTTTGGAGCTTGCTCCGAGCTGCAGCTCCAGCAGGGCCCTGCACCCAGGCCCTTTGCAATAAACCACGAGTTCCAGACCTGGCTCCAGAGATCTCTCGTCTCCCTCCATCCTGACCATCCCACTCCCGTCCCTCCTCCAGGTCTGGAGTCCCAGCACAGAGCTCAGCCCCTCTGACAGCCAGAGGAGCCAGGCTGTCCCTGCTGGCTGCTGGGGGAGCTCTGCTGGGCTGGCAGCAGGGTCCAGCCCACGGCCCCGTGCTGCTCAGCCTTTGCCCCCAGCCCTGCTGCTCTGCTCACACCGGGGGCGGCCCCAGCAGTTGCAGGGTTTGTGTTTGCCTTGTGCTGCCCCCGGGAGAGCAGAGCAGCATTTCCCCAGTAAATCACTGCCATCCCCCTCTGGGCTGGATTCCTCAGGGAGGGAATAATTCTTACATTCCAGTGCCAGTGGCAGCCCTAAAAGCTCTGTCCAGCTGCCACAAACCTCTGCAGCCCCATCATTTACTCTGCTGACATAAACAGGGCGTGGGTGATATCACTGCGCCCAGGTTGGACTGGGGGTTCCCTCCTCATGGTTTTGCCTAGATCCAACTGGAATTCTCCTGGAATCCTCCCCCAATGCAGCTCTGGGGAGCCTTTGATCCCAAATCCTCTGCTCTGGAGCTCTGGGAGAGCTGGGGGTGCTCCCCTGCAGAGGAGAAGGCTCCAGGGAGAGCTCAGAGCCCTTGCAGGGCCTGAAGGGGCTCCAGGAGAGCTGCAGAGGGACTGGGGACAAGGCCTGCAGGGCCAGCACACAGGGAATGGCTCCCAGTGCCAGAGGGCAGGGCTGGATGGGATCTTGGCAATGAGGAATTGTTCCCTGGCAGGGTGGGCAGGGGCTGGGCTGGAATTGCCAGAGCAGCTGGGGCTGCCCCTGGATCCCTGGCAGTGCCCAAGGCCAGGCTGGACACTGGGGCTGGGAGCACCTGGGACAGGGGGAGGTGTCCCTGCCATGGCAGGGGTGGGATGGGATAGAATTTAAGGTCTCTTCTATCCCAAACCCTTCTGGGATTCCATGATTCTCTGAAACCAGAACTTTCCTATAAAATCCACTTTTACTCCCCATCACATTCCTGCTGGGAATGGAGTTGGTGGAGTTGTTCCAGACTCATTTGTGTACCTTGGAGCAGGGTCTGGTCCCAGCTGAACCCCTCAGCGAGGTGAGGGATGTTTTTAAGGCACCTCCTGGACTGCACCAGCAATAAATCCATATTTAAAGGCAGCGTAGCTGGCACCTGTTTTTAGGGAAAATGGGAATGAGCAGGGAGCACAGGCTGGCTGGGAAGGTGGGAATTTCAAGGGTCACAGGTTGCAGCAGAGAAACCCCCCAAGGGCCACCCCACCTTGAAGTCTACTCAGCCTCAGACTTGCAGAAGTAAACAAAAAGAGAAATGTTCTAAACTTATCTCTGAATCTGAAAAAGAAAAGTTTCCCACTCAGGTGCTGTTCCTGATTTTGTCTCCTTGCCCAGTGTAATTAATCCAGCAGGATCACAGTTCCTGGGAATGCAGCACAGGACACACACAGAGGCAAGAAGTCAAAGTAATTTTTGGATGAATTGTGGTTTTTTCCACTGAAAAATGCTGATTTTTCCAAAACTGACACTTCTTTTAAGAGGAGGTCGGTTTTGATTAATTTATTGAGTCAGAAAAGAATTTGGAATGGGTTCTGAATTTGTCAAAATGAAGTGTTTTGACATTCTCAAAGGAGAAGGAAAAAAAAAAAACAATCTATTTTCCAGTTCAGATGACCTCTTGTTTTGAAATTTAAGGTAATTACAATTAAACATTTCAGAGAGATGAATACTTTGAAATAAGCCTTGGGAGGGAGGCTGAGCTCCTGAAGATGCGGATTTTCCAGGACAGGATGCGGTGCAATCCTTGGAGCAGGCTGAGGCATCAGCAGGTCTCCCCACCTGGGCCCAGGTGTCACACGGGGACACAGCTGGAGCCACCACTCAGCCCACAAAGCTTCTCCTCCTCCCAGCTTCCACAGATGGACCACAGGGTGAATCCAGCTCACAGCCGTGGTCAAGCAGCTCTGATGGCACCTGTGGCACACAGAGCTCCCAAAGGTTGGTTTTCAGGGACCCTGCTCTTCCCATCCTTAGCAGAAGGAAAGGAGACTCCTCCCCACCACACTCAAAGAGCCACCACGGGTTCAAAGTGCAGGGATTTGGAGAGGTGAAGCCTCAACACAGGAGATCAGACACAAAAAAAAAAAAAAAATAGTGATTTGAAAGTCAAAATCTCAAATTATTATCATAGAATCCCCTAAGGCTTGGGTGGGAAGGGACCTTAAAGCCCATCTTGTTCCTGCCATGGCAGGGATGCCTCCCCCTGTCCCAGGTGCTCCCAGCCCCAGTGTCCAGCCTGGCCTTGGGCACTGCCAGGGATCCAGGGGCAGCCCCAGCTGCTCTGGCAATTCCAGCCCAGCCCCTCACAGGGAACAATTCCTTCCCAATATCCAACCCAAATATCTCCCTTTCCAATTTGAAGCCATTCCCTGGGTCCTGTCGCTCCATCCTTGTCCCCAGTCCCTCTCCAGGAGGGTGGGCAGGGGCTGGGCTGGAATTGCCCGAGCAGCTGGGGCTGCCCCTGGATCCCTGGCAGTGCCCAAGGCCAGGCTGGCACGCCCTGGGATGGTGGGAGGTGTCCCTGAGGGTGGCACTGGAAGGGATTTCAGGTCCCTTCCAGCCCAACCCCTTCAATGCCTGTAGGACACCCAGATGTGCTGGGTGCTGCTGCTGGGATCCTCCTGTGCCCCTCAAGTTCCAGAGGGGACCCTGGGAGCCTCCTGGCACTCTGTGGGGTCCCCATGCAGGGAGGTGGGCTCACAGAGCTGCAAGAGCCCCGGTCTGGAACAGGGATGGGCTTTGGGGTTTGTTGTTCCTTGATGGCTTTGAGGGATTTATGCTCTTCCCTGGATTTTGGGGAGTTTCTGCTCCTCAATGGCCTCTGAGGGATTTATGCTCTCCCATGGGTTTTGGGATGTTTCTGTTCCTTGATGGACTTTGAAGGATTTATGCTCTTCCATGGGCTTTGAGGGATTTATGCTGTTCCGTGGATTTTGGGGAGTTTCTGCTCTTCCATAGGCTCTGAGGGATTTGTGCTCTTCCACAGGTTTTGGGGTGTTTCTGTTCCTCAATGGCTTTTGAGGGATTTATGCTCTTCCACAGGTTTTGGGGTGGTTTTCTTCCTCGATGGGTTTTGAGGGATTTGTGCTCTTCCACAGGTTTTGGAGTGTTTCTGTTCCTCAACAGGCTTTGAGGGCTTTAATCTCTTCCATGGATTTTGGGGTGTTTCTGCTCCTCCATAGGCTCTGAGGGATTTCTGCTCTTCCATGGATTTTGGGGTGTTTCTGCTCCTCCATAGGCTCTGAGGGCTTCAATCTCTTCCATGGATTTTGGGGTGTTTCTGCTCCTCCATAGGCTCTGAGGGATTTCTGCTCTTCCACGGGCTTTGGGGCGTTCCTGCTGCTCGACGGGCTCGGAGGTGCCTGTGTTTGCAGCACCTGCCCCACAATGGCTCCTGGCTGAGCAGCTCCAGGTGGGGCTCCCTGCGGCTCCTGGAGCACGCAGCGGGAGCAGGAGGGCTGTAATTACAGAGATAACTCACGCCGTGGCACCCAACAATGAGACATGAAAATGCTACATAAACCCGTCGATCTGCTGCTCTCGATTTATCTCTCTGCCTCTCCATTTATTTCTTCCTCCACCCTCTCGCCCGGGACCGAGCAGGAGCTGGAAATGCCAGCTGCTGGAAATGCAATTTGTTTGGATTCAACAGCATCTCCCAAAATATCTCTGTGACCCCTCAATCTTTTTTATCTTTTTTTTCTTTTTTGGCCGTGAATTATGATAATGATGATTTTTACTTATATTAAAAATCTGTACTAACTTGGCAGGGCCAAAAAACCACCAAAAGTTAGGGCCAGCAAATATATATATATATATATATACATACAAATATAGTTAAATATAAATATATATATTTATGCACAATATATACATATATACAATAAAATAAATGTTATCTATGTTTATATTGTATATATAAATAAAGATATAAATATACAATATATTTATGTATATAAAATAAATATAAAATAATATATAATACATAAATAAAAATAAATCTATTAAATATATAAGGTAATGCATACAAAAATATATATATTATATCTATACATATAATATATATGTATATATATGTATATATAATATGCATATATATACAATATGTGTATATATAATATGCATATAGATACATATTTATATATGATTATATAAATATATAAATATATATTTATATGAGACATAAATAAATGTATGTATATATGTGTGTATATGCATATATATTAATATATATATATATTAGGTGGTGTTTTATATATAATATATAAAACCCCACCAAGTATACATCTGTTACTTCTGGATTTTTTTTAATTAAGGAGGCCTTAAAGCAGTATCAAGCAGGGTGGGTTTTCCATCTTCTCCTTTTAGCAAAGCCATCAGCGCCAAATTTCTCCCCTAATTATAACAATGCTCCCGCTAATGAAAGAATTCATTTGCCTTCTCTAATCAGCTGGCTGGCGTCAGGAGCCGCAGCTGAGCGCCGTGGAGGAGGGGCCGCCAGGCAGCTTTGGAGGAGGCACCTCGCAGTTTCCAAGGCACCCCCGAAATTAGGGAGGTGGAAATTGGTGGAAATTGGTGGAAATTCCCCTGCTCCTGGGAAATCCGCCTCTGGAGTCCTGGAGATTTCCCTGCCTCTGCCTCCAGGAGGGGGAACCGAGGCCAGGGGTGCAGAGGGGAACCTGCTGATGGGAAGAGATGGCAAAGGGCTTTGGGTTGGTTCAGTTTTGGTTTTTTTTTCACGAGGAAACTGAAAAAAAATTTTAAAAAATAGACATGATGAGCCTAAAATATGATTCTCCCAGCTCCAGGAAGGTCACAGGCAGCAGAATGCAGGGAAGCCCAGGGAAATTGGGGGATTCCTGCTCCCTGGGCAGAGCTGCACGAGACCCAGTCTGGGTCGGGAATGGGCTTTGGGGTTTTCTGCTCCTCGAGGGCTTTGAGGGGATTATGCTCTTCCATGGATTTTGGGGTGTTTCTGCTCCTCCATTAGCTTTGAGAGATTTATGTTCTTCCATGGATTTTGGGGTTTTTTTGCTCCTTGATGGATTTTGAGGGATTTATGCTTGTCCACAGGTTTTGGGGTGTTTCTGCTCCTCGATGGGCTCTGAGGGATTTATGCTCTTTCATGGATTTTGGGGTTTTTCTGTTCTTTGATGGGCTTTGAGGGATCTGTTTTTGCAGCACCTGCCTCACACTGGCTCCTCGATGAGTTTTTGGGGTATTTCTTTTTGCTCCTCAGTGTGCTCTGGGATTTTTGAACTCTTCAGGAGGCGCTGGGATTTTTTGAGTTCCTTGGGGGGCTCTGGGACATGTCAAACTGGGGGCCGAGTGTCTCCCTCTCACTCTGCCTTTGCACAAGGAGCAGTGGGGCTTTGGGGGTGTGTGTGGGACAGGGGTGTCCCCCCTTAACCCGCCAGCTCTGTCACTGTGGCACTCGGGGTCTGGGGAGTCCTTATCCAGCTCCATCCAGGGGATTTGTGGGGCAGCTGAGCCCCAAACCAGGGTTCAGGAGGAGTGATGGTGACCACACCACTCCTTCCAGAGTTTTCACGATCCCTGGGTGCCAGGCTGCCTGAAGGAGCTGAGCAGGGATCCCCTGAAGGTGTAGAACGGGCTGTGGATCTCATGGGTGACTCCTTCCATCAGTGACTGGTGGCAAAGCCCTCAGGACGTGATGGAAGCTGTCCCAGGGACACGGTCCAGAGGTGCAGGTGATGGAATTCTTCCCACAGCCCTGCTTGGACCCACTTTGTGCTGCCAAACAAGTCACTGCTGCCCTGTGGGCTCCTGTAACGATGTTCAGTGCAGTACAAGCCACTGGGACATCTCACATTTATAAATATTTCTGCTCCCTGATGGACACCCTGGGGATACACCACTGCTGTCACCCGCACTCCCAGGGACACCTCAGCTGGGGACAGACATTCCTGTCACCCCTGCACACCCTGGGGACAGCCTTGCACTCACAGGAACACCCTGTCCTGGCTGGAGACACAGCTCTCTTGTCACCCCTGCACTCCCAGGAACACCCTGGGGACACAGCACTGCTGTCACACACATGCTCACAGGGACACCCTGGTGACACTTCTGCACTCACAGGGACACCCTGTCCTGGCTGGGGACACAGCTCTCTTGTCACCCCTGCACTCCTGAGGCCCCCCGGCCGGGCACCCGTCTCTGCCGGGCTCCGCAGCTGCTGTCCCGTGCTCCCCGGGCCGCCCTGGCGGAGCAGGGCCGGGGATGCTCGCATGGGACCGGGGCTGTGTGACCGTGCCAGCGGAGGAGCAGGGCCAGGGATGCTCTCACGGGGCCGGGGATGCTCGCCCGGGGCCGGGGCTGTGTCACAGTGCCAGCGGAGGAGCAGGGCCGGGGATGCTCGCATGGGACCGGGGCTGTGTGACCGTGCCAGCGGAGGAGCAGGGCCAGGGATGCTCTCACGGGGCCGGGGATGCTCGCCCGGGACCGGGGCTCTGTCACAGTGCCAGCGGAGGAGCAGGGCCAGGGATGCTCGCCCGGGGCCGGGGCTGTGTCACAGTGCCAGCGGAGGAGCAGGGCCGGGGATGCTCTCACGGAGCCGGGGATGCTCGGCCGGGGCCAGGGATGCTCGCCCGGGACCGGGGCTCTGTCACAGTGCCAGCGGAGGAGCAGGGCCAGGGATGCTCGGCCGGGGCCGGGGCTGTGTCACAGTGCCAGCGGCTCTGTTCTGCCCTCCGCGCTGCCCACGCTGGTGCCAACACGCGGCGCGCTCGTGCAAAAGCTCCTTCTCACCCTGGGTAACGACATTGGCGGTGGCAGCTCCCGTCTCCTCCCAAGCACCCTTGTCATTTGCCTTCCCTTTATCGACAGCCTTTAATGGGATCAGGCTTTTGCCAGCAGAGAGGAGCCAATGTGTTCTCAGCGGCTGTCAGAGGCACTCGGGCTGCATAAAGAGCCTCCCATGTGGTCTCACAGCTAAAATATATATACAGGCACCAGACAAAACTGTCACCAGTGTGCCAGAACCATCATTAGCACTTGATCTTCCCAGCACAGAGGACATGCCTCAGCTAGTTATTTTCATCCCAAATCCTTTTTTTGTTGTCGTTGCTCCCGTTTTATTTTGGGAACTGGGCTGGGGAAGGGGACTTTGTTTTCCCTGCACCTCGTGGAGGAGACAGCGCAGGCCTGGTGGGCACAGTATGTTCTCAGTAGGGAGGGTGGCATCTCTGGGAGAGGTTTTAGAAAGCAGCAGACAGCTCCCAACCTCCTGTCCCCCTGCCACCCTGGGCCTGAGCTCTGGGGGAGACTGAGCCAGCTGGGAAGGGAAGGGAAGGGAAAAGCCACAGAGCATCAAGAGGGAGCAATAATGTGAGCAAGGCAAGGAGCTGATTGCTCCAATTTTGCTGATTTCTCTGATTTCTCCAATTTCTCTGATTTCTCTGATTTCTGATTTCTCAGTGGAAGGTGTCCCTGCCCACAGCAGGGGTGGAACAAGATGAGCTTTAAGGTCCTCCCCCACCCCAAACCAGTCTGGGATTCTAGGAAATATTCCTGTAAATTTCAGGCAAGATCCCATTCATCAGCTGCCCCACGCAGATGGGTTTTGGAGGAACAATTCTCTGTGCTTACAGCCACAGTCTTGGTTCTTCCTCCACTGATGCTCCCCTCTGCCCAAGCAAGTGTCCTGCCAAGCATCTTCAGGCACAGAAATAGAAAAAGAGACCCCAGCACCAAGAGAAAATTCTCTTTAAGAGCCAGAAGAGCCCCTGATAGGCCCAGCATCCTCTGGCTGCCCAGCTCCAGGAGCATGATCAGATAAATCAAATTATTTTTGCTTGGCCTTGCAAATCTGAGAGGTCTTTTCCCACCTTAATGACTGCAGCAGCTTCCCCTGCCCCAGCACAGGGCTGGGGGTGCTCAGGGGTGTTAAGGAGCACCAGGCACAGCACCCCTGGAGCTGGACGTGGGCAGTGGCACCCCTGGGAGGAGCCACAGGAGCCACCGGCAGCCTCCCGCGAGCCCGGGCGGGATCAGAGCGGAGCGATGAATTCATTGTGCAGTTTCACAGACAGAAAGAGAGGCTAAATTCATCTCCTGAATTATTCACCGGGAATTGGTGCTGTGTTCTAGCAGACACACATCCAGCAGCTCCATAATGGGGAAATTCAGTATATATCATAGCAGTTAGACACGTATCCATTACACACAGCAGTTGTTAATCTCCAGTGAATGTATTTAATAATAGCTATTTATGTACCATACATTAACTACCCCTTTTAAGCTGAAACTGAATGCATATTTGAGACCCTTAATTCAAAGCACTACTTAAAGCTGAGGCTCTGAGTCAGGATAATAAGGATTTCACAAGGGGGGTGTTTAAGTACTTCAGAATAAAGAAAACCTTAAAAAAAAAAAAAAAGAAAAAAAAGAAAAAAAAGAAAAAGAAAACAACCCCAAAACATCTGAAGAGGTTTCTTGCACTTGAAATCCCTCCTGGGTGCAGACTTGTGGCTGAGAGGGGCACCATGGGCAGGGGAAATTGTGCAGCAGTGAGACATTCCTGGGTGCCCTGAAGGCACTGGAGCCCCCAGGAGAGCAGAATTCCATGGGCAATGAGTGAAGGATGCCCTGGGAATGTCCTGGTGGCAGCACTGGTGGCAGGGAGGGGAAGCACAGCAGCACCTCCAGCCTTGCAGCCAAACTCATCACAAGGGAAAGAAGAAAACACCAGAATTCAGGATGAATTCTTCAGGATGAATTCTTCGGGATGCTGCTGGAGTCCCCCCACACCCACGAGAGTGCCCTGGGCACTGATTGTGACACCCTGAACCCACTAGCCTGGGCCAGGGCTGCTGCTGGGCTGGGACATCCTCACACTCCAAAAAATGACCTGTGAGGTGTTTATTTGTGTCAGCTCCCCCATCCCTGGGTAAAACACAGCCCCCAGAGCAGACAGAGGGGCAGCAGGAGGTGGGAAAGGATCAAAGTGGGAGCCAGGGGTGGCTCAGGGGCACTGGAGTCCCCAGAGATTGTGGGGGGACCCTGGTGCCTTCCTCCCTGAACACCCCCCTACAGCCTCCACCTCCCCTGCTCTTCCCCCTCCCCTGCTCTTCCTGCCTCCCCAGCCTCACCAGTTTTTTCCCATTTTGCTGGAAGTAAGTTTTGCTGTGGGCAGTGGAGCCATGGCCTCTGCTCTTCCATGGATTCATGGAGAAGGAGAAGACATCAGAGCATCCATAGGGTTGGGCAGTCCTCACTGTGTGGGGATCCAGTGGCACCACAGCCTCTGCTTAGGATCCCATTGCTACAGCCTGGAGAGGAGAAGGCTCCAGGGAGAGCTCAGAGCCCTTGCAGGGCCTGAAGGGGCTCCAGGAGAGCTGCAGAGGGACTGGGGACAAGGCCTGCAGGGACAGCACACAGGGAATGGCTCCCAGTGCCAGAGGGCAGGGCTGGATGGGATCTTGGCAATGAGGAATTGTTCCCTGGCAGGGTGGGCAGGGGCTGGGCTGGAATTGCCAGAGCAGCTGGGGCTGCCCCTGCATCCCTGGCAGTGCCCAAGGCCAGGCTGGACACTGGGGCTGGGAGCACCTGGGACAGGGGGAGGTGTCCCTGCCATGGCAGGGGTGGCACTGGGTGAGATTTAAAATCCTGGGATGGTTTAGTTGAAGTGTTTGAGGCATGGGTTGGACTTGATGATCTTGAAGGTCTCTTCCAACCCAGTCACTCTGTGAATTCTGTGAGTTCTGGGATTCCAAGATTCCATTTTTCGCGTTGTGAGGGCACTGACGTGAATTTCCCTTCTCATTTTATGGCACCTCAGAGTCTCCAAGCATTCCCGTGGATTCTGAATGCCAATCCCCGAGTCCAGCACCACCAGCTTCTCTCCTCCCAGACCAACCTCAGGCTGTGTGTTGGAGCAGGGACAGCACACAGTGCCCCTCTCCTGATGTCCCACCACCTCTCCTGACCCAGAGGGACCTCGGAATCCAACATCCCATGGTGAATTCTCCTCTCGTGAGCGTTCCTGTGGGGCTGGACATTTCCACCATGGACCGGGTGCAGTGTCACCTCCTGCTGACCATGGATGTGGCACCCACCAGCTCTCTGGGATGGTCCCTGTGGAAAGAGAGAGGATCCCTCAGCAGCAGCCCCTGGTTTTGCTGTCTCCTGTCACCCATCCCTCAGGAGATCCTCCAGAACTGCCCAGCCTTGCTGGCAGAGCCCCCAGGGATTCCACAGGGAGAGACTGACAGCTGGGCTTTCCATTCCTGCTCTTTATTCCCTTCATGATAATTCCTAACACTTGATTTGCTTTTTCGAGGCACTGCTGAGCACAGAGCTGACATTTTCAAAGCTGCCTCTGTTGTAACTCTGAGACCTTGTTCTTTAGCAGTGACAGGCAGCTCATGGGGCTTTATTTAATTCATAAAGTTAGGAGCTGTATTTTCCCGTGTACCTCCATTCTCATTTATCTCCTCTGAATTTTATCTGCCATTTTGTCACCAGTCTCTCCCTGTCACCGAGTCTTTCTGCAGCCCCTCACAACTGGCCCTTGTTTTTCTCCCACAGTAATTCAGCCTCTCCAGCTGAAGGTGTTATTGCAAAAAAAGAAGATTGTTATTAATAACCCATCCCTGGTGGCCTTCAGCACAGTGAGCCCGGGTCAGCTTCGGGAGGGGGGTGGGACCAAACCTCCACATTCTCCTTGGTGGGATAAAATTTCTCTGGTTGATCATCTCCACCTGAGATCAGCCCGGGAGGCCGAGCTCTGGCTCTGTGCAGATCCCCGGGTCTCTGACAGCCTGTCCAGACACGGGCCTGCCCTCAGCCCAGCTCTCTGCCTGAATTTGGGCCCCTCAGGCTCCCCAGGGTGCTGCTGCGTGGGCCACGGGCCCAGGAGAGCTCCTGATGCGCCCCGGGCTCAGCAGAGGGAGGAGCAGGGAGCTGGGAGCCGCGGGAGGAGCAGAGGAAACCCTGCCTGGTGCCTCTCCTTGCACCGGGGCTGCTGACTCCCACAGGGAATCCACGTCCAAGGAAATCCGTGTCCAAGGAAATCCATGTCCAAGGGAATCTGTGTCCAAGGAAATCCGTGTCCAAGGGAATCCGTGTTCAGAGGGAATCCGTGTCCAGAGGGAATTCATGTCCAAAGGGAATCCACATCTGGAGGGAATCCATGTTCAAGGGAATCCATGTTGAGGGAATCTGTGTCCAAAGGAAATCCATGTCCAAGGGAATCCATGTCCAAAGAAAATCCATGTCCAGAGGGAATCCATGTCAAAGGAAATCCATGTCTAGAGGGAATTTGTGTCCAAGGGAATCCACGTCCAAGGTAATCCACATCTAAATGGAATCTGTGTCCCCAGGAAATCCCTGTCCCTGCTGCAGTGGGGTATTTCCCTGCTTTTGGATCCAAGAGCCACTCCAGCCCTGGCAGCTGCACCTTGGTGCTCCTGCTTTGTTCAATATCCCCAACATCCATTTCAAGGTTTTACTTTCCTGCCTTTCTCTGCAAAATCCAGATTTCCCCCCAGCTTTGGAAGGGTTTTTGACCTTTTTTGGAAAACACAACAATTGGAATGTTGTAATTTTTGTGCAACAAGAGCTGCATGGAGAGAAATATTTCTCTTGGTTCATTTGCAAACCGTGCATTTGTTTGTTTGTTTTTATGTTATTCAAGCCTGGAACAAAGATAAAGGTTTCCCAAACTATTGCCAAATTGATTTTCAAAGGGTTTGGAGTCAACATTTCGTTTGACAATATCAGAATACTTCACTTCAATCAAGCTTTTGGATTTTTCCAAATTAAATGGAAGGGAGTTTTTAAACTAAAGAATGTTTCAGGCCCAAAAAATCAAAACATTTCATTCTGAACATGTCAAAACTGGCCATTTTAAATGATTTCACATGGGTGTTTTTCTCCAATAAACAAAATTGAGCAAATTCACCATCATTTCACAAAAGACTTCAAGAGCTGACACACTTGTGCTTCCGCCATAAAGAAATTGCATGGAAAAAAATTCATTAACCTCCTCTCCCAGAGTGGCTTTTGGAGGGAAAAAAAAAAACCTTCCAAGAATGAAAACATGGGAATTCCAAGACAAGAAAATGAATCCATTCATTCTCCTGTTAAGCAGCCTTTTCCCACTCCTAATTTTCTGTATCTGAAATGCAGCCACACGGCTGGGACACAATCAGGTGTCCCTGTGGAGGCAGATTGTCAGGTCCCCACTGGTCTGCATTGGTTTGAGCTGGGTGGCATCCCCTCCATGCCACACCTGGGAAATCCCCATGGATTATTGTCCTTCCCTTCCTGCCTCCACCAGCCTCATTCCCCTGAAATCCTCGGGTGAGATGTAAAATCACCCTGGAACAAATCTAACCCTGTGTGGGCTTCAGGGGCACCTAAGGGGCCTTTCCCCCAATAAAATCTATCACCACGGGGGGGGGGTCTCACTCCCAGGGCTGCATCTTTAGGCTGGAAAAGATCTGGAATGTTCTGCTCTGCTGGCTGGCTGTGCTCCTGGAGATGGGATGGGATGGGATGGGATGGGATGGGATGGGATGGGATGGGATGGGACTGAGCACCCTCCAAATATCAGTGCTGCGTTTGAGGTTAATTATCCTCCACAAAGAGACATGGATTTCTTTGGACATGGATTCCCTTTGGACATGGATTCCCTCTGGACACACCTCACCAAGGCAGCCACTCCATGCCCTGTCTATGCCAAAAATCCATATTTTTAAAAGTACAAGGCTAGCTCAAGGCATGGGAGTGACCTCTGCCAGCTCTCCAGGGCTTCACAGGATCACAGAACGTCCTGAGCTCAAGGACCCACCAGGATCACCCAGTCCAGCTCCTGGCCCTGCCCAGACCCCCAACAACCCCACCCTGGGCATCCCTGCAGCTCTGGCAGCCTCGGGGCAGTGCCCATTCCCTGGGGAGCCTGGGCAGTGCCAGCACCCTCTGGGGGAAGAACCTTTCCTGATTTCCATCCTTCTTCCTCCCCCTGGGCTCCCCAGTGTCCCTTGGCTCACACAAGGGGCTCCTTGTGGCAGGGGACAGAGCCACCCCCAGCCCCACAGCAGGAGCTGCCCAGCTGTGCCAGCCAGGCTGGGAGGAGCTGATCCCTCTGCTCCCCAGCTCCCTGGGTGATTTATGGGGTGTGAGATTAAGCTGCTAGCAGGGAGCTGGGAAATGAATGAAATTGCAAAGAGGATTTATGAGTGTGACAGAGCCACTCTGCCAGTGACACCAAGTAGAGGCTCTGGGCCATTTGGGGAGGACAGAGGGGCACTGGGGCCGCAGAGCGAGAGCTGAGACTCCATGCCAGGTGTGAGGGGGATGGACAAGCAGAATTCCATTCTTGTCCCAGTGAGCAGTAAAGGAAATTATAGAACTGTAGAATATTCTGAGTGGGAAGGGACCCCGAGGATGATCCAGTCCAACTTCCAGCCCTGCACAGACACCCCAAAAATCCCACCTTGGGCATCCCTGGCAGCAGTATCCAAACCCTTCTGGAGCTCTGGCAGCCTCAGGGCTGTGCCCGTTCTCTGCGGGTTCTGGTGAATGACCAACACAGGCACAGGGATGTCCTGGGATATCCTGGACTTGCCTCGATGAATTCAAGGTGACCTAATGGATGTGAGACCTTCTCCTTTTTGTGCATCACATCCCTGCTGTGCTGTGAGGCCACCCTCAGGCATTGAACAGCTTTGGGTGGGTTTGGTGCCACCAGCACTTTGTGTCACTCGTGCACACAGGCCCTGTGTCACTGCAGGCCAGAATAAACATTGAAAAACCCTTTGTAAACCCCCTCAGTTCGTGCATCTGCCTCTGATCCCTGAGCAGTGGGGTCTCTGTTGGCCTTGGAACTTGCTGCCGGTTCCCCTGGAGCAGTGGGACATTCCCCCTCACCCTTCACCTCCAGGAGACCCTGCAGTGCAGCCTGTGCCAGTCCTAGGGGCACCCTGCAGCCACAGCGCTGGCAGTGGGAGCTCTGGCTCTCTCCCTGGTGTTTTGGGGGTTCACTTTTGCCCTGAGCTCCCAGAGAGCTGCCAAGGCAGGAGTGTGTGCCAGAGGGCTGGTTGGACACTGGGCATCTGAACACCAGCTTTCCTGTGTTGTTTGAACCGTGCCCAAACCCAACATTTCATTTGTTGAAAATTTTTCCTGAAAATTTTTCCTTCACTCTGGGTTTTCCCTAAAACTGGAGCAGCAGAAACCCAGGGGTAAATTTTGCCCTTGAGCTCCTGTGGATCATATAGGTGGGGAAAGGAGTGGGTTTAAGTACTTTTAAACCAATAAGGAGGAAATCCAGCTATCCCTGGGAGTTCCTGGCGTGGGGAAAGCGCTGTGTTCCCCGTCCTGCAGCAGAGCTGCAGCACAGCTGGAGGGAGCAGCCGGGGAGGGGTCCCAAAGACGAGGGGTGCCGTGCCGGGCCAGGCAGGGCAGGGATGGAGGTGCCCTTCCCGACGGGCAGCTCCCACCGAGGCGCTCGGAGCCCAGCGGGACGCGCTGATGGAAGCCCGATGGACCGCGGGAGATCAAAGCTCGCCTTTTATCTCAGCCTCCCTTCTGCCTTCTTCCACAGCTGGAGGGCGTGTGTTCCCCTCCTTTGTAGCTGCTCCATCCCCTTCTTTAAATCTTCACTTAAAGCCTTCCTTTCTTCTCCAGCAGGCAGCCGAGTCCTCCCCGGGCGCGCTGTTGTAATGCCCATGGAGGATCCTGTTCCCGAGGCATAAATTACCCGGCCCCGAGTCGGCTCCCTCTCGCCGAGCCTCTCTCGCAGGTAACGCTTGCTGTCAAGTGCGCATTAAGCATCGCCGAGCGCTGCAGCATCACAAAGAGCGGCGCGGGGGGACAGCCCTGTGCCTGCTGCTCGTTAGGATCGGTGTCGGGATGAGGGCTGAGCCCCCCTCGCTGCTGCCGGCGCTGCCATTACCTAATTGGATCCAATGTAAGGTATTAGAGGCACATTAGGAGATGACACGGATCGGGTTTGGCTGGCTCGCGGCGCACCCGAGAGGCCTCGGTGTTGTGTTGAGCGCAGAGGGAAGTGCCCGGGGGTCAGTGTCACCTCCTGGCGAGGGGGACCTCGGGGCTGGAGCACCCAGAACAAAAAACTGAGCATTGTCACCTGCAGAACGGGCTGGAAGTGCTGCTTTGGCAACCCCTGGCAGCAGAAGGGCTCTGGAGGGCCACCCCAAACCCCATATCCTTTGGCAACTCCTGGCAGCAGAAGGGCTCACAGGTGTGCAGGGCCACCCCAAACCCCATATCGTAGTCCTGGTGATGAGGGGTGCACCGAGCCGTTTACACGGGCCTGGCTGCCCGAGGAAAATGCCAGATTATCCCTGGGGCTGGCACTCAGGGCACAAGCTCATCAAGCGGGAGACCTCACAGGGCTGCAGGGCATCGCTGCTGGAGAGCAAAGACTCTGCAGCCAAGCCTCAGCACAGCCAGAGTTCCTGAGGCTCTGTTCCCACTTTGTTCTACCCAAAAAGAGCTCATCACCTGATCCTACCATTGCCTTGGCCTTTTCCCTGGGATCCTGCAGACCTGGGGAGCTCCTTTGGGCACAGGAATCACAGGGCTGGATCTGGCAGAGCTCGGGGGCACCACAGCTGGAGCTGCAGGATGGGCTGAGAGTGTCATTAATCCTTAGCCAGCCCTTGAATCTCACCTGAAGAAGCTCTTTGCTGCCCTCAAACCCTTCCTGGAGCAGCTCTTTGCTGCCCAGAGGCCCGGGCAGGGTCAGTCTGGCGTGCAGGAGGAGGGTTCAAGTCCTTGACTGTGCTCACAGTGACTGCAGATGCTGCTGCTCACAGGCACCCCCAGCCTGCTTTAATATCGCACAGCAATGAGCTCTGCAGCTGAACCACAGCCTGGAGAAAAACTTGTATGGCTTCAGAATTTACTGCCTTTTCATTCCCTGCATTATGATTTTCTGCATTTCCTGAGTTTAATTTCTTGCAATCTTCATTTTCTCATCGCTGTCCAAGAGCAGATCTGGGGTCAATTCTTCTTACAGCTGAGACCAAAAAAACTGCACAGCCAGCAATTCCCTGCAATACATTTGCACCTTCAGCACCTTTTGTGTCTTCCCCCACCAAAAAAAAGAAAACAACAAAACCACCCAACCCCCCCAAAAAACCACTGTAACAACCCACACCAAAAAAAATCCTGGCAAAAAAAGTGAGGGAATGTTGAACAATCCCTAGTAAAGCACTGAAGATCAACTTCTGAAGGTGAGTGGAGAATCAGAGCTTCTGCTGAAGGTGCTCCTGTTTGAGGAACAAAGTGCAGAAATTGGGGGTGCAGGGGGGGCTCTGAGCAGACCACAACACTGCCAGGAGCTGTTGTGGTGGGGGTTGTTTTGTTGTTGGGAGCATCAGTGTCAGGCACAGCTGCCCCTCACCCTTCCTGCCCTCAGCATCCCAATCAGCACCCAGGGCCCTCCCGCGCTCAATTTCCATAGAGGAGCACGAGGAGGTGAACTCAGGGTCATTTCCTTCCTGCCAGGTTGTCCCAGTGCCCTGGAGCACAGCAGAGCTTGGTGCTGGCCAGGATGGTCCAGGACACAAGGGAGGCATCCCTGAGTGCTGGCACAGCCAGGGGAGGCAGGAAACACCTCCCTGGAGCAGAGAGTTTGTGATCACAACATTATTCACCTGGCCCCAAGGCTGCCAGAACTCCAGGACAATGCACAGGGTGAGGTTGTTGGGATGCCCTGGGCACGGCCAGGAGCTGGACTGATGATCTCCCAACTCAGGCTATTCCATGATTCTGCAGTTCTGGGCCTGTGAGCTGCCAGGAAGATGCAGATTTGGGCTGAGGAGCAGGTCCTGGATGCTGGCAAGGAAGATGAGGGTCTCCTGCTGAGCACTGTGACACTTTGCTAAAGTGTTCTGAGAGCTCTTCCTTCCCAACCCAGGCAGCTAATGGCTGGTTTATGTCCTGAAGCATGAGGGTTTAGGTCCCCTGCAGATTTTTATCCCATTTAATGTAACTGTAGATATCCTCTGTATTCATATAAATGAATAATCCTTTCTGAATCCTTCTAAGCGCTTTGCCTTAGCAGGCTGGATGTTATTAATCATAATGCTCTGCACTTAGACAGCATTTTACTATTCCAGCACTGAACAAACACTGCCTAATTAACCTTCCCCGTGCCAAGGGAGGTGATTATCACCCTTGCTCTCTCTGGGGCAGAGGTGGCACCAAAAGTGTCAGTGAGTGGGGTTTGGGGTCAGGGCTGCCCCTTTCTCCTCCTTCCCTGGGCAGTGGGCACAGCTCAGCCTCTGTGGCTGCAGACCCACTCAAAACTTCCGTTTCCTTCCTGAGAACTCATAAAAACACAGCATGGAAGGACCTTAAAGCTCATCCAGCTCTGCCTTCCACCACGGACAATTTCTAATAGCCCAGGCTGCTCCCAGCCCTGTCCAGCCTGGCCTTGGGCACTGCCAGGGATCCAGGGGCAGCCCCAGCTGCTCTGGGCACCCTGTGCCACGGCCTCCCCCCCTCACAGGGAAGGTTTTTTTCCCTAATATTTAATCTAATCCTGCTTTCTGTCAGCTTAAAGCCACCCCCTTTCCCTGTCCCTACATGCCCTTGTAAAGAGTCCTTCTCCCTCTTTCTTGCAGAATTCTGGGACAACATCATTTAATTCCCCTACAACCAACTGGCTTTTTGCAGTGGAAGTGCAGAGAGCTGAAAACTAGAGCTGAAACCATTTAATTAACTAAACAGAAATCAGCACTGTGAAAACCGAGATGTTCTTGGGGGCAATTTTTGCCTTGTCAAAGCAATGGGGAGCTGGGGTGGGTGCGGGGAAATGCCACCAGAGCAGCTCGGGCTGGGTTTGCTGTGCAGCCACCACCAGCAGCAGGGGAATAGTGATGATAATAATAATAATAATAATGATGATGCTAACGAGAATATTCCTGTGCCTGGGTTCCCCGCAGCATCCTGCTCCGACAGATCCCAGAGCACATTAGAAATGGGGCTGCTGCTGTCACTCCTCCTGCTCAGGCTGGCTTGGCACAAACGCCACGCAGCTGAGAGCCAGGCTGGAGCTGCCAACGGCCCCCAGTGTCCCCTGGGGGGAGCAAGGCTCTGAGACACCCCCAGCAGGGCTGGCACAGTCCCTGTCACACCCTGCAGCTCAGGGACCTTGCACCCCTTCCTGCCCTGGGCTGCTCCATGCCCAGATGGCCCAGGGTGGTGGGGACAAGTCTCACCCTCCTGTGCCCCATCACACACAGGGTTAATTAACCCTTCCTGGCCCAGGGATGAGCCCCAAGGGATGGGGAGACCCCATGGCCAGGACACTGAGAGCTCCCTGCCATGTCTGGGAGACGGAGAATTGCCTTCCCAGGATCCTTTCCTCCTATTTCCTTTCCTTTTTCCTTTCCTTTCCTTTCCTTTCCTTTCCTTTCCTTTTCCTTTCCTTTCCTTTCCTTTCCTTTCCTTTCCTTTCCTTTCCTTTCCTTTCCTTTCCTTTCCTTTCCTTTCCTTTCCTTTCCTTCCCTTCCCTTCCCTTCCCTTCCCTTCCCTTCCCTTCCCTTCCCTTCCCTTCCCTTCCCTTCCCTTCCCTTCCCTTCCCTTCCCTTCCCTTCCCTTCCCTTCCCGTCTCCCCAGACACAGGAGTGCCAAGGCACAGGTGGTTTTGCAGACCCCCAAGCCCAGGGCAGGAGTGTTTGTGCTCCTTTGGGCAGCCCTTGGCTGTGCCAGCCCTGGCAGCTCCTGGGCCCGGTGCCCCAGGTGCTGTGTGTGTTCCAAATAATCCCAGACTGGGTTGGGAGGGACCTTGAATCCCCTCCAGAGCCACCCTTGCCACGGCAGGGACACCTCCCACTGCTCCAGGCTGCTCCCAGCCCTGTCCAGCTCTTCCAGGGATGGGGAGTTCATAACTCCAAAGTTCAAATCTTTGCTTCTCTGCAGTGTGACCGAAGGGAAGTTGCTGCCCTGTGCCTCAGTTTCCCCAAGCGATGACACAGATGGCGGCTCCGCTCTACATTCCAGAGGCCAGAAGGAAAAATCCTCTGCAACAAAAGCAACAAAGCAGAAGCTCCTGGGGTTTGGAGGTGGTGCTTCCCTGTCACTCCTTATCCACACCGGGGGATTTGCTCGGGATGCCTGCACAAGGGAGAAATCCCCTCTCCCCCTGGGCTGCTCCGCAGCTCCCCTGGGAGAGCTGTGGCAGGTGATGGATGGCTCAGGAGGGCAGGCAGTGGTGCCCTTTCTGTTTGTGTGCAGAGTGTCTCATACACTGATATATGCTGCATTCATCCCTTTTAAATATAAATCAATGAGCTGCTGGATTTCAAAGGGGCCGCTCAATGTGCAGGATAAATGTCTCCATTCCCCGGGGTGCCCCTGCCTGGCCTGGAGGGCCGCAGCTCTCCGGCACCCAGGGACAGCAGACGTGCTCAGGCTGTGCCAGAGAGCCGTGCCAAGAGCCCGGGGAAGCCCTGGCAGGGTTTTCCCTCTGCCCTGAGGCTGCCGAGGGCCGGGGCAGCGGCAGCAGCAGCACGGAACCAGCGCCATGCCTGCCCTGCAGGGGGGCACCTGCGCCCTTGGGTGCCAGAGTGGCCCAGACGTGGGAGCAAAGAGCCCATCCCAGTCCCTGCTGGGCAGCCCGGGGGGCTGGCAGCAGCTCAGAGCAGGCAGCAGTGTGTGCTCACAGCCCAGAATGCCAGCGGGGTCCTGGGCTGATCCCATGGCGAGGGCACAGGGGAAGGGGAAATTCTGTCCCGCTCAGGTGAGACCCCACCTGCAGAACTGCTCCAGCCCTGGGAATTCCAACACCAGCAGCACCGGGAGCTGCTGGAGCCAGTCCAGAGGGATCCACCGAGCTGCTGCAGGGCTGGAGCCCCTCTGGAGCCAGGCTGGGAGAGCTGGGGGTGCTCCCCTGCAGAGGAGAAGGCTCCAGGGAGAGCTCAGAGCCCTTGCAGGGCCTGAAGGGGCTCCAGGAGAGCTGCAGAGGGACTGGGGACAAGGCCTGCAGGGCCAGCACACAGGGAATGGCTCCCAGTGCCAGAGGGCAGGGCTGGATGGGATCTTGGCAATGAGGAATTGTTCCCTGGCAGGGTGGGCAGGGGCTGGGCTGGAATTGCCAGAGCAGCTGGGGCTGCCCCTGCATCCCTGGCAGTGCCCAAGGCCAGGTTTGGAGCACCTGGGACAGGGGGAGGTGTCCCTGCCATGGCAGGGGTGGGATGGGATGGGATTTCAAGGTTCCATTCCATGACTCTGTGATTTCCTGGAAAGGGATTCCTGTTTGGCTTGGATGGGGCTTGGAGCACCTGGGACAGTGGGAGGTGTCCCTATCCATGGCAGAAGGTGAGGCCACATGGTCTTTAAGCTTCCTTCCAATTAAATCCCTTTGGGATTCCCTGATTTCACTTTCCCCTCCCCTGGTCCCGTGGATGGGGCCCTGTCTCTGGGTGTGCTGCTCAGGTCCAGCCCCTCACACTGCAGGAGGAGTGAGGGCCCCACCTGCCCTTCTGTCCCAGCTGTTGGTCCCCAATCCCTGTCCCACGGTCCCTCCAGCACCTCGGGGTGCAGGTGCATTTGTGGCCCTGGGCCATCCTTTCTCCAGAGTCCATATCCCACTTTAATTTATCCTGGAAAGCCCCTGGGCTTGGGCTGGGGCTGCAGCACCACAAGAAGCCCCCAGATCCAGGTGTCTGGGTTTGAACAGCCAGGTGTCTGCTGAGGAGGGCAGGAGCCTCCCCTGAAATGGAAAATGCAAACCCCCTCCCTCTGAATTATTATACTTTTGAAATTAAAAAGCTCTCAGGCAAAGATATGGGAACAGGAATAACAGTTCTGTACTAGGGAAATTAAAAGTACAAATGCAACAGCACAAACAAAGCCCTGCCAGAGTCAGAGCAGGCCCTGGCACGCTGTGGCTCAGGCTGGTGGCAGCAGTGCCATTCCATGGTGGCTCAGCCCTCCTGCAGTGCCAGCTGTGCTTCTGCTGGAGCAGGGATCCTGCACAAGGCTGGAGTTTTCCTCTGCAGCTCCAGGGCTGCTGGAGATGGGCCTGCTCTTGCTCTGGCAATGCAGGGCAGCAGAAAGCTGCTCCTCTGGGAATGCAGGGGGCAAAGGCTGCTGTGCTGCTGCCAGGCTCAGATTGGATCCAGGGAGGAATGCTTGGCTCCTGCCCTGGGCGCAGCATCTCCCCATGGGATGATGGAATTGGATCAGCCCTGCAGGGACACTCAGTGGCCATGAGCAGCAGAGATCTCCTGCAGGGAGGATTGGCTGTGGCAGAGAGAAAGAAAACTGCCCCGTGAGCAGCAGAGAACTGCCCCAGCTCTGACAGAGGGGACAGAACACACAGCCCAGCCTCAGACAAGGGAAGTTTTTGCTGCCTGGTCTCTGCTTATGAACCTGAAACATGCCCAAGTTCATTGCCCCATCTCCAGCCCTGACTTTTTGTTTCTGTACAATTTGTGGTTGTGCCCCTACATTTATATTCAATATTAAACCAACACAGTCCATGTGCAGTGGGCACCATTAATTTCCCTCTCTTGTTGAATCCAAGCGTTTGATTTTTAACTTCAGAAATTCTTCAGGAAAACCACCCTGCTTTTACTTCTTTTATTTTTAAATTTTAGTTTATGGATCCATTCACTACAACTTCATGGGCAAAAACTAGCTGCTGCTCACGAGGGCTGTGTGTGCCATTGTCCTTTCCCAAAGCCATCGGCACGTTGTCGTTGTGATAGTGCCACTCTCTAAAATGAATGAAAACACAAAGGTTTTGTGGGAAACGCAGGGACTCAGCTCCTCTGCCAGACTCGTTGTGGCTCCACTAATCTCTGCAATAAATTCAGATTTTCCTCTCTGGTTCCCTGCCTGTCACTCCTGTCAGGGCAAAACCAGCAGTGCTCGTGGGGGTCAGCAAAAAAACAAAATGTAAAAAAAACAACAGAAAAATATAAAAATCTATTTTTAAAAGTCAAATCCCAAATAAAAAAATAAAAAAATACTGTAATCTTAAAACTAAAATCCTCTTAGAAAACTAAAAAACCCCTATTTTTCCCTATAACACACTAAAATATAAAAAATTTAAAATATTCAAATTATAAATATCAAACAAAAATCTCCTTACTAAAATAAATATTGAAAAAACTACAATATTATTAAAAAATAATAAAAACCTGTACCCCCTCAAAAAACGTCCATTTCCACAAATAAAAAATAATTTTTAAAATTAATAATAAAAAGCTTTACCTTTTAAACAACTCGTCTTTAAAGCAATACCCCATAAATTAACTTAACCCATAAACACAAGCATAAAAAGCTTATTTAAAAAAATCACAATTACAAATTTCCCAACAGCTACTATACAAAAAAAAAAAAAATTAATAATGACAAAAAACCTATTTTTCTTATAAAAAAATCTCCATAATTTGGTTCCAGGGGTGGAGTCAATGATGCCCCTGGCCACATCCACTCCTCCCTGCTCCTTATCCTGCTGGGAGCTGGGCAATGGCACTGCTGCTGTGAGAGTTTAAAAATAAAATAAAATACAATAAAATAAGATAAAATAAAATAAAATAAAATAAAATAAAATAAAATAAAATAAAATAAAATAAAATAAAATAAAATAAAATAAATAACAGAAAAGAAAATAAAGTATAGTGAAATAAAAAAGATAAAATAAAATAAAATAAAAGATAAAATAAAATAAAATAAAATAAAATAAAATAAAATAAAATAAAATAAAATAAAGTAAAATAAAATAACAGAAAAGAAAATAAAGTATAGTAAAATAAAATAAGATAAAATAAAATAAAATAAAATAAAATAAAACAAAATAAAATAAAATAAAATAAAATAAAATAAAATAAAAACTACTCCTCACGATTGCAAAATGGTTGCAGATCCAAGGACTGCTAATTATACAACCGTTTCAGATCTAGGCTATTATTTATGATCAAAAAATGTCAATTTGTATAGACTCCAACACTTCACCTACTAAAAAGCTCCCCCATTAATTCATGTTGCATTTAAATGTTCATTTTAGGTCAGATTTCTCTGCTTAATGCACACGATTCTCTTTCAAGTCCTTTGCAAGCCCGAGCTGAAGTTGAAAAGGAGAAGCTCTCCCTTTTCTGGAATCTTCTGCTCAGAGAAAAAAAAAAAAAAGTTAATTATCCCTCAATATTTTATTAATAATCAATTTCTTATGATTATTTTTTTTAATGAGATGTCGTTACATAAACGCCCTCGTTTTCTGGAGTGCATGTGGTGTTTGTAAGAGCCTGTGATGCATTTGCATGAGTAATTCCCATTCAATTGGCTCTTCCCACCCTGTTCCCTCCAGTCCTTGGCTCTTTATTGCCCGGGATGTGTGGCTGGCCACTCCACTGGGGGTTTGACTGCTGCTTGGGTGAGAGGAGTTTTACCAACCAGACAGATTTGGGGTTAGGTTTAGTTAATTCAATGGTTTTCGTTCTCATTTTCAGCTCTCTGCAATTCCCGTGCAAAAGAGCAGCAGCACAGAGGGAAGGACGCGGTGGAAATATGGAGAAATATGGATAAATTTGGATAAATTTGGATAAATATGGATAGATATGGATAAATATGGATAAATATAGAAAATATGGAGAAATATGGAGAAATATGGATAGATATGGCTGAAGATGGCTAAATATGGAGAAATTTGGATAAATACGGATAAATTTGGATAAATTTGGATAAATATGGATAAATACAGATAAATATAGATAAATACAGGTAAATATGGAGAAATATGGCTAAATATGGAGAAATATGGAGAAATATGGAGAAATAGAGATAAATATGGAGAAATATAGATAAATTTGGATAAATATGGATAATATGGATAGATAAATATAGAGAAACATGGAGAAATATAGATAAGTTTGGAGAAATTTGGATAAATTTGGATAAATATGGATAAATATGGATAGATATGGCTAAATATGGATAAATACAGATAAATATAGATAAATACAGGTAAATATGGAGAAATATGGCTAAATATGTAGAAATATGTAGAAATATGGAGAAATATGGAGAAATATGGAAAATATGGATAAACATGGAGAAACATGGAGAAATTTGGATAAATATGGATAATATGGATAAATACAGATAAATATGAAGAAACATGGAGAAATATAGATAAATTTGGAGAAATATGGATGAATTTGGAGAAATATGGATAAATACGGATAAATACGGATAAACACGGATAAATTTGTAAGAGCCTGTGATGCATTTGCATGAGTAATTCCCGTTCACTTGGCTCTTCCCACCCTGTTCCCTCCAGTCCTTGGCTCTTTATTGCCCGGGATGTGTGGCTGGCCTCTCCACTGGGGGTTTAACTGCTGCTTGGGTGAGAGGAGTTTGACAAAACAGGAAAATACGGGCTGAGGTTTCTGTTTCGTTAATTCAATGGGTTTAGGTCTCGTTTCCAGCTCTCTGCAATTCCCTTGCAAAAAGGCAGCAGCACAGAGGGAAATATGGTGAAATATGGAAAAATATGGATAAATATGGAGAAATATGGAGAAATTTGGATAAATTTGGATAAATATAGATAAATATGGAAAATATGGAGAAACATGGAGAAATTTGGATAAATATGGATAATATGGATAAATATGGATAAATATGAAGAAATATGGAGAAATATAGATAAATTTGGAGAAATATGGATAAATTTGTGTAAATTTGGAGAAATATGGATAAATATGGATAATATGGAGAAATATGGATAGATATGGCTAAAGATGGCTAAATATGGAGAAATTTGGATAAATACGGATAAATTTGGATACATTTGGATAAATATGGATAAATACAGATAAATATAGATAAATACAAGTAAATATGGAGAAATATGGCTAAATATGAAAAAGTATGCATAAATATGCATAAATATGGAGAAATATGGAGAAATATGGAGAAATATGGCTAAATATGGATAAATATGGCTATGTATGGATAAATATGGATGAATACGGAGAAATATGGAGAAATATGGAGAAATATGGAGAAACATGGATAATTTGGATAATATGGATAAATACGGATAAACATGAATATATTTCTAAGAGCCTGTGATGCATTTGCATGAGTAATTCCTGTTCACTTGACTCTTCCCAACCTGTTCCCTCCAGTCCTTGGCTCTTTATTGCCCGGGATGTGTGGCTGGCCACTCCACTGGGGGTTTAACTGCTGCTTGGGTGAGAGGAGTTTTACCAACCAGACAGATTTGGGGTTAGGTTTAGTTAATTCAATGGTTTTCGTTCTCATTTTCAGCTCTCTGCAATTCCTGTGCAAAAAGGCAGGAGCACAGAGGGAAGGAGACAGTGGAAACAGGGAGAAATTTGAAGAAATATGGAGAAAAATGGAGAAAAATGGAGAAATTTGGAGAAATATGGAGAAATATGGAGAAATTTGGAGAAATATGGAGAAATATGGACAAATTTGGAGAAATTTGGAGAAATATGGAGAAATATGGAGAAATGTGGAGAAATATGGAGAAATGTGGAGAAATATGGATAATTATTGATAAATACTGATAAATATGGCTAAATATGGATAATATGGATAAATATAGAGAAATTTGGAGAAATATGGAGAAATATGGAGAGACTCAGAGAAATTTGGATAAATTTGGATAAATATGGCTAAATATGAATAAATATGGATAGATATGGCTAAATTTGGGTAAATCTGGATGCATATGGAGAAATATGGATAAATATGGATAAATGTGGCTAAATATGGATAAATATGGCTAAATTTGGATAAATATGGTTAAATATGGCTAAATATGGAGAAATGTGGAGAAATACGGATAAATATGGATAAGTTTGGAAAAATATAGATAAATATAGATAAATATGGATAAATATGGATAAATATGGATAAGTTTGGAAAAATATAGATAAATATAGATAAATATGGATAAATATGGATAAATATGGATAAGTTTGGAAAAATATAGATGAATATGGATAAATATAGATAAATACAGATAAATATGGATAAATATGGATAAAAACGCAGATCTGGGAGATTTCAGGATCAGGAAACATTTCCCAGAACCTCGGGGTGTCATTTGAGAGGCACAGTGAGAAAACTGCTGAGAGTGCTCCCTGCCGCAGGGGCTCCAGGTGTGGGCACTCCACAACCAGGGCTGGATTTCCCTGCTTGTTCTGAAGCAAAAGGGGAAAAATACCACTTGGGGGATTGGATCCTTTCAGGACTGCGTGACCCGAAGTAAAATAAAATCAAATCCAGCCCGTGCTGCATTTCTGAGGGCACAGATCCCCTCAGCACCGTGTTGGCAGCTGCAGGTGTGCCTGGAAGTATCTCAATGAGGAAAATCAAATCCTGTGCCGCAGGGCATGGGGCACATTCCTGGGGTCAGGGAGCCCAAAAAACCCCACACCTTACCCCCCTCCAGCTAGGCTGGGCTGCATTTCAGCTCCTTCTTCACTCAGGATGAGATTTGCAGCCGCTCTCCCTCAGGGCAGAAGCCAAGGACCCTGTGCTGGCTGCTCTGACACCCGGTCAGGGAGCTCTGGATCAGCTCCTGGAGCCTAAAGCACCCGCTGGGCATGGCTCAGGAGCAGGGCTGGGATGAGGGTACATCCCCAGGAGCAGGGCTGGGACAAGGGCACATCCCCAGGAGCAGGGCTGGGACGAGGGCACGTCCCCAGGAGCAGGGCTGGGATGAGGGCACGTCCCCAGGAGCAGGGCTGGGATGAGGGCATGTCCCCAGGAGCAGGGCTGGGACGAGGGCACGTCCCCAGGAGCAGGGCTGGGATGAGGGCATGTCCCCAGGGCCATGGCACATCCCTAGGGTGAGGGCACATCCCAAGGATAGTGGCACATCCCGGGACCATGGCACATGCCCAGGATGATGGCACTTCCCCAGGGCAAGAGCAAAGGCAAATCCCTGGGACAGTGGCACAAACCCAGGATGATGGCACATCCCCAGAACCATGGCACATCCCCAGAACCATGGCACATCCCGGGACCATGGCACATGCCCAGGATGATGGCACAACACCAGAACCATGGCACATCCCGGGACCATGGCACATCCCGGGACCATGGCACATCCCCAGGATGATGGCACATCCCCAGAGTGAGGGCACATCCCCAGGATCACGGCACATCCCTGGGACAGTGTCACTTCCCAGGATGATGGCACATCCGCAGGACAATGACACATCCCCAGGCCGATGGCCCGGCCCCAGGCCGATGGCCCAGCGTGCCCGGTGAGGATGTGCAGCGCAGCGCCTGGAGGTGGGAGGGAATCCCTGCATTCCTGCGGGGAGCGGCAAGGAGCCGTGGGTGATAGATAAGACCCTGGCAGCGTTCAATAAGTCTCCGAGCCTGCTGCCTAAGTGAGATGTTGACAGAAACAAAAGAAACCCCGTTAGGAAATCTCTCCCCCTCCTGGAAGAGGGCGAAGGTTTTCTTGGAGGGGGAGAGGGAGGTTTGCATACATTTCAAGGCTCAGCCAAAATACAAAGTGCTTTTTGTGAACGCGAGAGAAAAGGACGTGAAGCAGGCAGAAGAGGAGGAGGAAGAGAAGGGGAAGGATGCCTCAATACAAAAAAGCTTAGCCTGATAAAATATTTAGGACGGGCTCACACATCAGAATATTAATGCTCTGCATTCCTTGTGCTTGCACTCTGTTGATCTTCATTCTCCAGTGACCTTGTTTACAGTATCTGAATTTGCAGTCTGCATTTTAATAAGGCCCTGAGAGAAGGTCTGAGACACAGCGCCTCGCTGAACCAACTTCAAAACCCTGCTCCGACTGGTTGGAATCCTGGAGGATGGGCTGTGGCTCCGGGGTGCCTGGTGCCCTCCGAGGAGCAACCCTCCAGAGAGCCCACCCCGGGGCAGCCTGGGGCACCCCGGCAAACCGGGGAAGCGCGGGGAGCCCCCTCCATGCCACTCATCCATCCCTCTTCCCACCTCCTCCGAGGCTCGCTGGGAGCCCCACAGGGTGCAGCCAGCCCCGCACAACGCCTGGGCCCCTTCTCTTCCTCCTGCCACCCCCAGGTGACCCCCGGGCCATCGAGCGGCCGCTGCCCAGGGGCTCTGCCAGCCGCAGTTAAGCAGCCGCGAGTGCCGGGGAGCCACGGTCCCCTCGGCAGGCAGCGCGGCGGGCCGGAGGCAGCCGCCGTCCCCTGCAGCGCCTGCAGAGCGACGCGTGTTCCCGGCCCCGAATTGCCTAATGGGCTGTGAAGGGTCTCAGCAGGCAGAGCCCAGGCTCGGGGGGATGCGGGGGAGATGGAGCGGGCAGCGTGTTTGTCACATCTGCTCCCTGCTCCTGCCGAGCTGCGCTCCGAGCCGGGGAGGGCAGCGGGAGCCCGGAGCATCCCCGGGGATGCGGCAGCGCCTGCGGCTGGCAGCGCCCGACCGGGCTGGGCCGAGCTCCGGGCCCGGGGTTGCGGTGGCACGGGGGTCATTCCGCTGCGGTCCCCGTCCAGCTCCGGTCCCCGTCCTGCTGCGGTGCCCATCCCGCTGGGGTCCCTGTCCTGCTGTGGTCCCTGTCCCTCTCCGGTTGCTATCCTACTGCTGTCCCCGTCCCGCTGCGGTCCCCATCGCGCTCTGGTCCCCGCCCTGCCGGGGTCTCCATCCTGCTGCTGTCCCCGTCCCGCTCCGCTCCCCGTCCCTCTCCGCTCCCCGTCCCGCTCCGGTCCCTGTCCCCCCAGCAGAGGGTGGTGGCAGCCCGCGGACACGCCAGGGCTGGCTGCCGCTGGAGACGAGCAAGGACATCCCGGGCTGCGGACGGGGCTGGCGGTGCCCGGTGTCCTGCACAGCTGCTGGCAGCTCCCGGGGAGCCTCGCTGTCCCCAGGGACAGCCCTGCCCTGTTTGCCCCTGGAGAACACGCGGCGAGGTTGGTGCGGGGTCCGGGCACAGCGCGGTGTGCCCGCAGGAAAACAGCAACAGGCCCTCCGGGGATTTTGGAACAACCTCCTTGAGGGCTGATCCTGGAAATGAGCTTGGTGCCAGTCACACCCCTCAAATACCCAAAGCATTCAGAAGGTGGGGGAGACCCTTTACTTTATCCCATCCCACTCCTACTGGGTTTGGGGCACCCTTCCCTTATCTTACCCCATCCCTGCTGGGTTTGGGGCACCCTTCCCTCATCCCACCCCATTCCTGCTGGGTTTGGGGCATCCTTTCCTTATCCCACCCCACTCCTGCTGGGTTTGGGGCACCCTTCCCTTATCCCACCCCATTCCTGCTGGGTTTGGGGCATCCTTTCCTTATCCCACCCCACTCCTGCTGGGTTTTGCTTTCCGAAGAACCAGAAATGTCCCGTGATTTGGAAAGGCAGCCGCACTCCCTCCCCCTCACCGGCCACCCCGCCTCTCCTGTCGCTGCCCCCGGGCAGTTCTGTGTCCCCGCGGTGCCACAGCCGGGGCACCGTGAGAGCAGCGTCCTCCAAAGGCGCTCCAAGGTGTGTCACAGCACGGGCACCGTGCCAGGAGCGGGGACAGGAGGGAGTTTGTGCCCACACAGCACTTGGCACGTTTTTACTCCAACATAAATCACAGAATATCCTGAGCTGGAAAGGACCCACAAGGATCATCAAAGGACACCTCCTAAAGGAGCTCAGCTCAGTGAGTGAGTCCTCATGGAGACTCTGGGAGGGAATGCAGGATGAGGTTTTTTTTTCTGTTTCACAAATGGGAAAATAAAATCTGTAGGCTCTGGCAAAGCAAAGGTGGGAGCGTGGAGCAGATTCTCTCCAGTTTTACCTTTCTGACCTCAGCATCCACAGGGCCGTGCTGGCAGCTGGGTGCTCCTGCTCCTGCACAGCCTCCTGGAGACCTCCCCTGTTTCAATCCTGCTTTTGCCTGGAAAAAGTTCAAGTCTCCCCCACCTTGATTGCCCACAGAGGAATATCTCAGGGCAAAGCAGCACCTTCCTGAGGAGTCACACAGCCCTGGGGATGGTGATGCACTGCCTGCTGCTTCTCCCCTGTGGGAAGGGAGGAGTTTGAGAGGATCCAAGAGCTGCACCAGAGCATGGAGATCTCCAGCAAAGCAGGGACAATGTGCAGCTCCAGCTCAGCACTGGTTCGCTGCCCTGACGGAGGTTCAGAGATGATTTTCAAGAGCAGCAAGGGATGTTCCTCCTCCCGAGTGACCTTTCTTCCTGCTCTGGAGAGCTGCAGGCACAGAGGTGTTTCTGTCCCTGTCTCTGCTCAGCATGTCCTGCCTGGCTGGGCTTTGTGACCAGCTCAGGTGCAGGCTGGGCAAGTTTGGCCCCGCAGCTCTTTCCTTCCTGGGCAGCTGCTTGCTCCGTGCTTGTCACTTGCTCTCCTTCTGCCACTTGCTTTTTTTAGGATGCCTGAATAGAACTTGAATTCCAAACCATTACATGAGAGATCCTGTGCATTCTCTCGTGGTTCTGCAGAGAGAATTTCCCCCAGGACAGTCCTTGCCAGACAGGAGACCTTCCTGCGAGCTGCTGAGAGCTGAGCTGGGTGTTCCCATCGTGAGCAGTTCAACCGCTGAAGCTTGAGGTCAGCTCCAGACCTCTTTCCCACTGTGAAATAAACCTCAGCACCATTTTTAGAAGTCCCTCCCGGATGGGGACCCACAGTCATTCTGGGACAGGCTGAGAAAACCCACCAGCCCTGAGAGGACTGGGAAAGATGACAGAGTGCACAGAGCTCCAGGCTGACTTTTGTTTTCCAGTTCAAAGCTTTTGGCACACTCCCAGTCTCTATTTCCAACTTGGCTGGGCACCATCAGAAGGGCAAGAGTGTGGCTACTCATTAAGTCAATCCCAATTCTCCCTGGGCTCTGTAGCTTGGCTGACAACACCAAAATCCCAGGGAGGTGGGATTCCCTGGGAAAAGCCAGAGGCAGCTCGCAGGGAGAACAGAGGGCTCTGGGCTGGACTGTGCACACAGCTCATGGCAGCCCCTGCCCTGACACTGCTGTGTCTGCTCCCTCTTGAAGGTCTGTGCCCTGGGAGGTGCCCTTTGGGCCACCACTTTGCCCAGAGCTGTAATTTGGGGGAGCAGGATGAGGCTGCTGAGTGCCTGAGCACCCTCCTGGGGTGTGCAGGGGGAGGCTGATGTGTCCTGGAGCCTGTGCAGGACCGTGAGCGTGGCAGGGTCTGTGAGGAGCTGCAGAGTCCCCTGGAGGCCCATTGCCTCCTCTGTGAGGCATTCTGGGGGGCAGAGGTGCAGTCTCCAGAGAAAGAGGCTCATATCCTTGGGGGATGTGAGGCTTTGGAGCCTCAAGAGCTGGGAAATTCCCTGGCCTCTGCGTGCCTCAGTTTCCCCACCTATGGAAAGAGGTCATCATCCCACCTGTGCAGTGAGGCCACCAGGGCATCTTCCTGCACCATCTGAGCTCTTTTCCCTCTGGGCCAGCTCATTCCCCACTGGGATGGGGCAGAGGTTGGATTCTGGGAGCAGGCCAGGCAATGCCAGCCTGCCCCAGCGGCACTGGAGTCGGGGCCGGGTGGTACAGCTGCCTGTGCTGGCACAGCCCTGGGGCTCTCACAGCTCCCGGAGCAGAGCTGCGGTGCCCAGGACACACAGACTCATCCCCTGGCTGTCCTTGAAGCTCCTGATCCCCCTGCTCGGCCCCGGAGCGTGAGCGAGGCTGGAGCTCGGGCAGGGAGAGGAAGGATGGCTGGAGCTCAGGAGGGGAGGGATGGCTGGAGCTCGGGCAGGGAGAGGAGGGATGGCTGGAGCTCAGGATGGGAGAGGAGGACGGCACATCATGTGCCAGATGTGTGTGTGGAGCTGTCCAGCACATCTGTGCCCCGGAGCTTGGGCAAAGGGCCCTGATCCTCTGCTGTGAGGGTCTCCCCCTCTCCCCCAGCTCCTGGGGATGCCAACATCCCTCAGCAGAGCCCTCAGCTGGCAGCTGGGAGCCAGGAGGGCGCTGCTCCCCTCAGCTCCAGCGCCAAACTGGAGGGGTTTGTCCAAACTGGAGCTCTGCGGACACGGGCCACCCCCCAGGGCAGGTCACCACTGCCAGGGGAATGGGAAGTAGATTTGGGGTAAAGCCTGAGCCCCACCTGTGCCAGGATTGCTCCAAGGCAGCCCAGAGGAGGAGTTTGGCGATTTTCCCCCCTGCCTCGGTGGGATGTGACGCTCTGTGCACCCCGATGCGCTCGGTGCAGGCAACAGTGCTGAGCCCAGTGCAGGAAATGCACGGAGAGAAAACCATTGCCGGGGGAGCCTGGAGAAACCACCGGGAACAGCCTCTGGGGGGCCCTGTGGGTGCATCCCCGCGGCAGGAGGGCCATTCAGTGGCACTGTGTCCCATGGGGGGCCATTCAGTGGCACTGTGTCCCAGGGGGGGCCATTCAGTGGCACTGTGTCCCATGGGGGGCCATTCAGTGGCACTGTGTCCCACAGGAGGGGCCATTCAGTGGCACTGTGTCCCATGGGGGCCGTTCAGTGGCACTGTGTCCCACTGGAGGGGCCATTCAGTGGCACTGTGTCCCATGGGGGGCCATTCAGTGGCACTGTGTCCCATGGGGGCCATTCAGTGGCACTGGGTCCCATGGGGGTGGCTATTCAGTGACACTGTGTCACACCGAGGGGCCATTCAGTGGCACTGTGTCCCACCGGGGGCCGTTCAGTGGCACTGTGTCCCATGGGGACCATTCAGTGACACTGGGACCCATGGGGGGGCCATTCAGTGGCACTGGGTCCCACAGGAGGGGCCATTCAGTGGCACTGTGTCCCATGGTGGCCATTCAGTGGCACTGTGTCCCACCAGGGGCCATTCAGTGGCACTGTGTCCCACCAGGGGCCGTTCAGTGGCACTGTGTCCCATGGAGGCCATTCAGTGGCACTGTGTCCCACAGGAGGGGCCATTCAGTGGCACTGTGTCCCATGGGGGGCCATTCAGTGGCACTGTGTCCCATGGGGGGCCGTTCAGTGGCACTGTGTCCCACCAGGGGCCACTCAGTGGCACTGGGTCCCACAGGAGGGGCCATTCAGTGGCACTGTGTCCCACCGGGGGCCCCATGGAGGCCATTCAGTGGCACTGTGTCCCACAGGAGGGGCCATTCAGTGGCACTGTGTCCCATGGGGGCCATTCAGTGGCACTGTGTCCCATGGGGGGCCATTCAGTGGCACTGTGTCCCATGGGGGGCCATTCAGTGGCACTCTGTCCCACTGGAGGGGCCATTCAGTGGCACTGTGTCCCATGGGGGCCATTCAGTGGCACTGTGTCCCATGGGGGGCCATTCAGTGGCACTGTGTCCCATGGGGGGCCATTCAGTGGCACTGGGTCCCACTGGAGGGGCCATTCAGTGGCACTGTGTCCCATGGGGGGCCAGTCAGTGACACTGGGACCCATGGGGGGCCATTCAGTGGCACTGTGTCCCACAGGAGGGGCCATTCAGTGGCACTGTGTCCCACGGGGGGCCATTCAGTGGCACTGTGTCCCACAGGAGGGGCCATTCAGTGGCACTGTGTCCCACGGGGGGCCATTCAGTGGCACTGTGTCCCATGGGGGGCCGTTCAGTGGCACTGTGTCCCACGGGGGGCCGTTCAGTGGCACTGGGTCCCACGGGAGGGTCTGCCCGTGCCAGGCTGCCCTGGGCAGCTCCCAGCCCCCTCCCCACCCCGCTCCCAGCGCTGGCAGAGCCCGGCTGAGGGCTGGCCGTGATTTATTTCGGAACATTTCTTGCCTGTTGAAAGGCTGACCTCAGATATGGAGAGACGACGTGGGGAAGATGTACGAGTGTCTCTCGGCAAAAGTGCATCAGAGAAATTGAGCGTGAGCTGCCATCAATCTGCAGGGAGCCGCGGCCCGCGCAGCAGCGAGGGACGGGAGGGACCCGCCAAGGTCACCCGGGAGCTGAGTCAGCCCCGCCGCTCCTGCATCCATCACCGCCGCGGGAGCAGGGGCTGGGGGCAATCTCTGCTCATCCCTCACCAGCCCCTTCACTCGCAGCTGGAGCAGCATAAATGTCACGGGGGGCACGGGCACGGTGACCTTTGGTGGCCGTGAGGAGCCCTGGCAGGCTCTGTGGGGACAGCCGTGACCATGGCCGGGGCTCCTGCCCGGGCTGGGACAAGGACAAGATGGATGGAAGGCAGCACAGAGGTGACAGGAGGGCTTTTCCCTCTCTGGCTCCAGCTCGTGCACCAGCAGCATTTGGAGAACCTGAGGAGTGTCCCCTAAATCTGGAAAGGAGCTGAGCTCCTCTCAGCAGTTCTCAGAGCAGCAAGAGTGAATCAGGGCATTCCAGAATCCCTGAGGGTGGAAAAACCTCCACCACCATTGAGCCCAGCCTTTGAATGCTCCTGTGCCCATTGAACCATGGCACAAAGTGCCACATTTACCCATTGCTTGGACATTTCCAGGGATGGTGACTCCACCACTGCCCTGAGCAGCCCATTCCAACAGTTAACTCTGCTCTCAGTGAAGAAATTTCCCATAATATCCACCCTGAGCCTGCCCTGGCCCAGCCTGAGGCCGTTCCCTCTGCTCCTGTCCCTGTTCCCTGGAGCACAGCCCGACCCCCCGGCTGTCCCCTCCTGGCAGGAGTTGTGCAGAGCCACAAGGGTCCCCCCTGAGCCTCCTTTGCTCCAGGCTGAGCCCCTTCCCAGCTCCCTCAGCCCCTCCTGGGGCTCCAGCCCCTTCCCAGCTCCGTTCCCTGCCTGGCTCCAGCCCCTCAGTCTCTCCCCATCCTCTCTCCCAGCCCCAGCAGAGAACAGCGGCGATCTCAGCTCCAAGGGGAGGAGAACCCCAGTCCCTCCCCTGGCTGGATCCAACTGGGCACCTTCAGCCCCCAGCAAAGCTCCAGAGGGGTTTTCCTGCCGATGATGCGGGACAATTAACACCACATCCCATGACAGGATTTCCAGAGTTCTGGAGGGACCTGTGCGTGAGTCTCAGACTTTTGATGAGACTCTGGGAAAGTTCTGAACAATCCACCTGCAAAATGCATTTTGTGGCTTCTGCCAGGTGCCTGTGCAGTGCCAGGCACAGCGATGCTGCTGTGGATCTGGCCCCAGATTACCTTAATAACTTTGCAGATTGGAAGCTGTGAGAGTAATTGATTCTCCACTTCATTAGTTAAACTGAAAAAGGAATTAAGAACTACCGAGGGTACGGCAAAGGGGCTGGCCAAAGGCTTGTTGTGCTCTGAACAGGTAAGCTTATTTACTTTTTGTATTTATCAGATGGGAATGATTTTGAAAAGAAAACATTAGGATTTTAAGTGGGGAATCAAGATCTCATTACTTTTCAGAATTTCCTATTGCTAAATTGATTCAGCTTTTTGTTACTTTACAGAATTTTGAAGACAGATTCAGTCAGAGCAAAATATATATTTTGCCCTTGGCTCTCAGGGGCCTGGTGCCCCAATTATATATTATTTTATTTTCCTGGTGAATAAACTATCCAGGGAATAGAAGCCTCACAACTGCCCACAGTTAGTGTTGGTACAGGCAAGAGGCTCCTCAATCACTGAGGACCTTTGAAAATCCTTACCTTTGGTTTTGTTCCATGCTCCAGAGCACTGGTGAGGAACACCAGGATCAGGCCAGGGGGACACCCACACCCAGCCCTGGGCCTGGAGGAGGGGCTGGCACCAGGGGTTGAGGTTAAACAGGGGGAAAGCACCCAGAAACACACCGAGAAGGAGGAGGACACTGCATTTTCCAGGGATCTTGTTGGATGGGACTGAGGAACCTGAGGGGTTCCTGGCAGAGGAAGGGGCTCTCACTCTGTGGATGTTCATCCCATGGAGAACATGGAGAGAGAGCCCCAGAGGGGACACTCAGGTGAGCTCAGGGAGGGGCAGGTTCACAGAGACACAAATTGTTCCCTGGTCACCTCTGGAAGGTGTGGACACCCCTCCTTGGTTCCTGCTCCCATCCCTGCACATTTTCTTCCTGAGGGCTCCTGGTGTGTGCAGCTGCAGCAGGGCACACCGAGGGCAGAGCTCAGGGATCTGCAGCTCCTCCCGAGGGGCAGCTCCCATCCCTGCTCTGGGACAGGGACAGCAGCCAGGGCACGGCTGGAGCTGGGCCAGGGCAGCTCAGGCTGGAGAGCAGGGCAAGGTTCTTCCCCCAGAGGGTGCTGGCACTGCCCAGGCTCCCCAGGGAATGGGCACGGCCCCGAGGCTGCCAGAGCTGCAGGGATGCCCAGGGTGGGGTTGTTGGGGAGTCTGGGCAGGGCCAGGGGCTGGACTGGATCATCCTGTGGGTCCCTTCCAGCCCAGGGTGTTCAGTGTAATTAACTGTGTAATTAATTAGTCCCTTGTGCTGCTGCACATCCTCCGTGGTGAGGGCTCCTGTCCCTCAGTGTGGATGTCTCTGTCAGGAGTCAAAGCACAAACAAGGCTGAATCTCCTCTCCACAGACACTGCAGGGACACCAGAACCTCCAAACAGCTCCCTGGCCCTGCACACCGAGAGCTGCTCTGGAGCCTCAGCTGATTTCCACAGAACAGAAGAGCACTTGGACCCACCTGAGCTTCCAGTGCGCCTTTGCCAGGCAGGGAATTGCCCAGGTGCCCAGCCCTGGTCTGGCTGCCCCGGTGCCATGGCCAGGGCAGGTTGTGCTGGGGAGATCCCAGCTCCTCCGTGCCAGAGGGATCCTGGCTCCTCCTGTCCTGGGGAATCCCGGCTCCTCCTGTCCTGGGGGATCTCATCTCCTCCCTCTCCTGGAGGATCCCATCTCCTGCACCTGTAGGATCCCATCTCCTGCACCTGTAGGATCCCATCTCCTGCACCTGGAGGATCCCATCTCCTGCGGCCCCTGCAGATCCAATCTCCTGCCCCTGGAGGATCCCATCTCCTGCACCTGCAGGATCCAATCTCCTGCCCCTGGAGGATCCCATCTCCTGCACCTGCAGGATCCCATCTCCTGCTCCTGGAGGATCCCATCTCCTGCTGCCCCTGCAGATCCAATCTCCTGCACCTGCAGGATCCCATCTCCTGCTCCTGGAGGATCCCATCTCCTGCTGCCCCTGCAGATCCAATCTCCTGCACCTGCAGGATCCCATCTCCTGCACCTGCAGGATCCCATCTCCTGCTCCTGGAGGATCCCATCTCCTGCTGCCCCTGGAAGCTCCTGGCTCCTCCTGCTCCGCTCTCCCGGAGCTCTGCTGGCTCTGGGGCTGTGAGGCAGATTGAGCTGTTTGTTTTGCCTTGTCTGTCTCTTTATGCATCCCCAAGTCCCCAGTGGCTCCGACAGCAGCTTCCAGCACAGGAGGCATCCCTGTTCTCATATATCTGTTAAATAAAATGTCAGCAGGTGACAACACAGCCTTCCTTGGTGCTGCTCCCTAATTTAGCTGAGTTCAGAAGGGATCAGAGCCTGGCACCAGGTTTGGATTTAGAACCTGCTCTGGGCTCTATTTGATACAGACCCCAGAGTGCAGAGACAGCCTGGCCATGCCCGGGCCTCCTCCTGCCCTGCTTTCCCCTGTGGCTGATCCACTCTCACCTGCAGGGGCACAGCAGCTCTCAGGCACCTCCAGGCTGGCACAGGTGGGGTGGGTGGGCACTGCCACCTCTCCAGCAGTGGTGCCACCCCTACAGCTGAGCCTGGAAAAGCAGGAATAAAGAAGTGTTGAAGGTTTTTACCACCACCAAAGTTTTGGCCACTACCACCACCATGGTTTTTACTATGACCAAAGGCTCATTTTCCCCTCTTTAGCCACTCCAGTTCTGTTGCTGGCAGAAGCCATCACACCCTTCTCGTTGATGCCTTAGGATTTTAGCTTTTCTATTTTTCATATATTATGAAAAATATATATATTTCATATATTATCATATATTTTCATATATTTTTAATATATTACTATTTTCATATCTATAATCCTGCAAGTCTTTAGTGTGTAACTCCAAACTCCACACTCAGTGCGAGCTGCTGCTTCCCCATTTTGGGCAGACACAACAATTCCTCTCCAGGCCTGGCAATCAAGGACACCTCACTGCCTCAGGCCTGAGAGATGGAAACAAAAGTGAGTTGGGGGCAGCAAACTTGGGCTCAATGCCTTCATTAGCTGGAGCTGTAACTGGAAGATGAACCCCCAACATGCAAATGGACCAAACTTATAAAAGCCTGAAAACCTGTGACCCATTGTCCATTTTGGGTGCAGCCCCTGGGGGGCTTTGTCTGCCTGAAATGTACCTGAAGGCCCTTCAATAAATAGAACTGCTTTTTATTGCCTGAATTTTGCCTGGCCTGTGCTTTCAGGTAGCCCCAAAAGACATCAGTGTTCATCTGAAACCAGTGCAGCCCAACCTGGGCCTTCCTCTTGGATGCTTTAACTTTAAGATGGTGCTCACAGAAGCACGCAGAACCTGAACCATTGACGAAGAAGGTTCCCTGTGCTGGCACGGGAGGGGGACGGAGCAGCACGAGCCCCTCTCACAGCTGCAGACCTGTTTGCAGGGTCTCATCCACAGCAGCAGCGCTGTCAATCACAGCCCATGTTCTGGGGACAGGAGACACATTTCCTGCTATCAAAGTGACAGGTACAAAACCCATCCCTGACCTTTGCTCCCCCGAGCTCTGCCTAATGCTCAGCAAGAGCCCCCCAGCCGATGGTGGTCTCCAGGTGAGGATTCAGTATTGAAATATTACATTTTTTATATGAAATTGAAAAAAAAAAAACAAAACAAACCTGTTCATTCTGTGTGTGGGAAGTGTTCACACCATCCTTGCTTTCAGCTGACACTGCTCATCACGATTAAATATGAAATTTTAAATATTAAGTTACCATGACCGTGAACTTCATTTTTATTGTGGAGCATTCACATCTCTCCTTTTGTTCCTTCTGCAGCATACGAGCTGCTGGAGTCCTGCCTGGTGGTGAGTGAACTGCCCTGAAAATCCCCTTTAGAAACAACCAGAGACATCCCTTTTTTTCGCATTTATCATTACACAGCGGGTTTGTGAAGTATCAATTAGCTGTGTTGATTTTTCCATTCTTTAAACCACCCTGCAACCACAGCAGTGAGGGGCTTAACCCAGCCCTCACCTTCCCGCATCCTCTGTGGTGTGAATTCATTTCCAAACAGGTTATTTTGCAGAACAGGAGCTGTCATTTCGCCTTGCTGAGCTCAACGCAAGGAGCTGGGCTGGCTCTGACTCTTTAAAAACTTCTTCATGCTCTGACCACACTTTCTGGTTTTTGACTACAGATGAAAACATGGGCTGTGACACCCGGTGACATCAGAAATTGTGCAATTCTGGTGAAAAGCAGTTGCAAACTAAATACACAGGGTCTGAAGGTGTACCCAGAGCTCTCTTTGCCGAGCAGCCCTTCCCAGGATCCTGTTGATGGAGCAGGAACAGGAGAGCATTAATCATCAGCTGTTTCTCCCCGAAGCTCTTCTCTGCGGGTCATGGGAAACGTCCCCCTGCGCCTCGCTCAGTTAATTAATTTGTGTCTCTGTGCACGGCAGTAATTGAGTCTCTGGTTCCTTTCCCCACGGTGTTCAGTGAGTCTCTTCTCTCCATCAGGCTGAGAGGCTCTGCCATGGGCTGGGGGAATCTGGGGAAAGCTCTGGAAGTGTCCAAGGCCAGGCTGGATGGGGCTCAGAGCCCCCTGGGGCACTGGAAGGTGGAATGGGATGAGCTTGACACCTTCCTTCCTTCCACCCCAGACCATTCCATGATGCTGTGATGATTCCTGTCTCCCATCTCACCCCATCACATCCCATCCCACCCCATCCCATCCCATCCCATCCCATCCCATCCCATCCCACCCCATCCCATCCCATCCCATCCCACCCCGCCCTGGAGCTCCAGGGGGATGCTGGGCATGGCCTCCCCAGCTGGGCACCTCAGGAGCTCTGGCAGTGCTGCCTGCTCTGCCCTCCTTGATGGAGTCAAAGCGATTTCCCAAGAGCTCCTACTGGATCCAGAGCGATCCGTGCCAGTGCTGTGTCCTGGCTCCCCATCACAGCCTGGAATCCCTCCAAGGATGCTTCCACCACCCCCAGAATTACAGAATTCAGGCCAGGTTAGCCACATTCCCCTCTCTGCATTCCCCTCCTGCTGGTGTTGTGTGGCACACACCTCCCAGGGGCCCATTCCCTCGGGAAGAGCTGCCCTGCACAGGATCTGCTGCTGCCCTTCACAGCCTGCCCTGCTCCAGCTCTCTGAGCAAACAGCCAGGGCTTCACCCAGCTCCTGCCACAAACAGGGCCAGTCCTGAGAGCCTCCCCGTGGGCTGGGGGGCAGCACAGCCCTGCCTGACCCTGCCAAGGAGCTCCCAGGGGCTGCTGCCTTGACTCTCTGCCCTAGGCTGAAAGATTCACCTGGGCTGTGTGTTCTGTCCCCTCTGTCAGAGCTGGGGCAGTTCTCTGCTGCTCACGGGGCAGTTTTCTTTCTCTCTGCCACAGCCAATCCTCCCTGCAGGAGATCTCTGCTGCTCATGGCCACTGAGTGTCCCTGCAGGGCTGATCCAATTCCATCATCCCATGGGGAGATGCTGCGCCCAGGGCAGGAGCCAAGCATTCCTCCCTGGATCCAATCTGAGCCTGGCAGCAGCACAGCAGCCTTTGCCCCCTGCATTCCCAGAGGAGCAGCTTTCTGCTGCCCTGCATTGCCAGAGCAAGAGCAGGCCCATCTCCAGCAGCCCTGGAGCTGCAGAGGAAAACTCCAGCCTTGTGCAGGATCCCTGCTCCAGCAGAAGCACAGCTGGCACTGCAGGAGGGCTGAGCCACCATGGAATGGCACTGCTGCCACCAGCCTGAGCCACAGCGTGCCAGGGCCTGCTCTGACTCTGGCAGGGCTTTGTTTGTACTGTTGCATTTGTACTTTTAATTTCCCTAGTACAGAACTGTTATTCCTGTTCCCATATCTTTGCCTGAGAGCTTTTTAATGTCAAAAGTATAATAATTCAGAGGGAGGGGGTTTGCATTTTCCATTTCAGGGGAGGCTCCTGCCTTCCTCAGCAGACACCTGGCTGTTCAAACCAAAACACTCTCCCACTCCTTTCTTGGCTCACTTTGCTCCTGGCTCCCCAGCTCACGTTGCTGCTCAGGCTGATTTGTGCCCCACAGCACAAGCCTTTAATGCAGCACTGCGCTCATTCCACTGCCCCACAGGTGCAAGGTTGAACCCTTTTCTTCATCCCTTCCTGTGTCCCTCAGGAACTTCCACACAGGAGATAAAAGGAACAAAGCACTCCAGGGACTTTTTTATGTGCAAATGCCGCAAAAGGAAGTGGCTGCTTTGCTCTGCCCTAACCCGAGTTTGCATTGCAGGAGAAGAGACCCTGAGGTGGGTTTGGGAGGTGCCACAGCAGGGAAAGCTGCAGAGCTGGCCCTTGGGGCTGTCTGAGTGCCAAGGCCGGGCGTTTGCAGAGCAGCGCAGCCCCCAGCCCCTCCTGGGCAGCCAGAGGCTCTGTGGAGCTGTCACCATCCTGCAGTGACAGACACCTCACAGGCTGCCAGACACACAGGGCTCAGCACCCTGACCCCTGAGCCAGGGAGGATGAGCTCAGCTTAGCTGGAGCTGAAACCAGGCCAGGGATTGCACTCCCGGCCCAGCTGCCCCCTGCTCGCATCGCCCACCACGGGCCCCGCTGCCAGGAGCCTCCCGGGGCTCTGCAGGAGGAGATCTCCTCAACCTGGCCAAAGAACTCCAGAAAACACCCCTTCCTCAGCCAAGCATCCCTCACTTCCACAGCTCCAGGTGGGAAACGTGGCTGCAGCTGCTCTGCCTGTCCCTGTGCCCCCCAGGTGACCTGGGACAGGTCAAGGTGGCTCAGTTGGTTGGGCAAAGCTGTGCTTTGCACCTGAGGAGATATTTCAAAGGCAGCGCCAGAAAATAAGGGTGTGAAAGGAGAGCAAACCTCCTGCTTTGAACCTCCTGGAGTTGTTCATCCTCTGGAAAGGAAAACAGAACATGAAAACACTTCAAAGAGACCCCTCCACCAGGCAGAGAGGAGCTGGAGTGGAGCTGCGGGGGGAGCTCAGGCATCCCCAGGCGTGCGAGCGGCCGAGAGTGTCCCCACATCACAGCCACCGTGGGAATCACACTCTGTGCTGGAGGAAAAAGCACAGGGCGGCCCCCACGGTCACCTCTGCACCATGTGGGATGTGCTCAGCTCTGCAGCTCCAGCCCTACCCCCTGAACCGTGTCTGAGTGCAGCTGTACTGCAGGGCGAGGGGAAAATTCATTAAAAGCCATCCCTCTGGAGGAACGACACTGATATTAAGGGTCTATCAATAATGATTCACTAGGCCATGATAGCACTGAAATTGCAGTGATAAAGGGTGACAAAATATTGTAAGATATGTGCATTGAGGCCGTGGAGCAAATTATCTGATGTGAGATGCAACATGTGATGATGTGCAGGGAGCCAGCTGCTGCCCACGGGTAAGGTTGGAGAGAGACACAGGGAATTCACTGCTCAGGGAAATTCACAGGGAAATTCAACAATTCACAGGGAATTCAACAAGGATTTTATCTGGGGCTGCTCCCTGGGGGTGGGGACTGACCCCAGCGCTCCTTGGGGAGGAGCCCTCGCTCTGGCCAAACTCCCCTTTGGTACATGCAATTAATCACTAATCACTGCTGATGAGGAGCACTGCTCCTCCCCTCCAAACTGCTGGGCAGTCATTTCCCACCCAAAGCACTCCTCTGGGCACATCCCTGCGTGCCAACAGTCGGACTCGGGGTCACTCCTGTCGCTCCCAGAGCAGGCTCCAGTTCAGCACAGGCAAACCCCAGGCAGGGACAGCTCTGCCCGTGCCAGAGCCCTCCAAGCCAGGCTGGCTGCTGAGGGCTGGCCCAGCTGTGCCCAGGAGCAGCCAGTCCAGCTCTCCAATCCTCCTGGCAAACTCTCCCTCGGCTTTTTCAGGCTGGGCCACCTCATTCCCTCTTTAGCACTGGAGGAGCCCTGGGCTGGCTCTGGCAGCAGCAGAATTTGTGGCTCTCTGGCTCTTGTCCCTCAAGCACTCCCCATGCCAGCAGACCCCATTCCCAGCCCCCTGGTGCCTGCTGTCACTCCCTGCTGCCATCCCCGAGAATGTAGAAACTGCAGAAACTGTAGAAACTGCAGCGTGTAAAAGCTGCCCCACAAAGAGCAAAGGCTTCTTCCTTTCCTCCCTGAAACCTGTAAAACATCCAGAAAACCCCAGACCCAAAGCAGCACAGACACCTAATCCCAAAATGCCAGGAATATCCTGTGATTAGGATGTTGTGGGTGATGGTTTTAGCCCAGTGCAAGCTTGACTGGGACTTGATCACAATTGATGTGAATTCACTGATGTGATTTCAGCTCTCCTGAAGTGTTTGCTGTGCCTGTTTGTCCTGGTTTAGGGCAGAAGCTCCAAAGTGAGGGTTAGGGTTAGGGTTAGAACCCCACTACTCTCTTTCTACCCTTCTAGAAAGCAGATTCAAGCTGCTCGTCCTCCAACCAGTTCAGGAAAATATTTCCTTGGAGAAAAGTGGAAAAAACCTGATTATTTAACAGCTTCTTCTCCTCCCCCCTCAGAACCAATCTTAAAGGTGCAAATCTTATTTCTGGGCTACAGAGAGAAATGGGGATAGAAGCACCAGGAAGCCACCCCAGGACTGTTCCATGGTGTCCAGGGAATGTGAATGTGCTGCTGCTCCTGCCACCCTGGGTGTGTCAGCCTGAGCCTGGCACAGGAGGCTCAGGGGGAATGAGGAAGAAGAGTGGGAGATGGGGAAGGAAAGTGCAGTGGAGCCACGCTGCTTTCCTGCTCTCTCCTTCCCTAATGGACTCGATAATCGACTGGCAGTAGGAGTGAAAGTGCTCTGGCCAGGCAGTGCATGGAACATCTGATCCCCTGCCAGCACCTGGGGGAAGGAAACAGCCCCACGAGCCAGGGATGGAGCAGGGAGCATCCCTGAGCCACACGGTGCCGTTGCTGAAGGGGGCATTCCCCCTCTGCCTCCCCTGCCCACGGCAAAGATGGGCTTTGCTGAAAGCCCTGCCTGGCTGACCCTGCCTCACCCGGCCAGCGCCACCCCACCAGCGCCGAGCCAGCAGAGCCTGGTGGAGCTCTGGGGAGGGTGGGACCAGCCAGGGGGTGCTGCCAGCCTGGACACAGCTCTGATCAGCACTGCCTGCTCAGGGTGTGGAGAAACCCTTGGAGACAGGGGCCATGGGAAGCAGCCTTTGAACCGGGGGGCCGTGCCCCCTCTCCCCTGATCCCCCTTATGTAAAGCATCAGCTGAGGTCACTGCTGTCCCCAGCTCCTCCGTGGTGGCTCCTGGAGGGCCTCAATGACATGATTATCCCTCCTTAGCAGAGCATTTCCAAAGCCCAAGGAGGGCTTTGCTCACTAATCTGGCATTCAGTGCAGATAATAGGCTTTGAGATGAAGCCCTCCTGGAGTCTATTTTAAGGTGGTTTTGTGGCTTTGTCGCCTGTCACAGCAGGAGCAATCCTGTCACAGCACTCCGGGGACACTGCCACGTCAGGGTCACTCTTACCCTCTGTCCCCTGCCACAGGAGCTCCTTCCCGTGCCCAGGTGCCATCCCCAGCCCCTGGGCCTCCCAGGCTCCTGTCTTCCCTTTCCAAAAGCTTTAAGGGCTCTCCTCAGGAAGGAGGTGGATGTGGGAAGGGCATCTCAGTCCTGGAGCAGGGCTGGACTGAGATGTCTGTCCAGTGAGGTGTTCTGTCTGTCCAGTGAGGTGTTCTGTCTGCCCAGCAAGGTGTCTGTCCAGTGAGATGTCTGTCCAGTGAGGTGTTCTGTCTGTCCAGTGAGGTGAGGTGTTTGTCCACTGAGGTGTCTGTCCAGCAAGATGTTTGTCCAGTGAGGTGTTCTGTCTGTCCAGCAAGGTGTCTGTCCAGTGAGGAGTCGTGTCTGTCCACTGGGGTGTCTGTCCACTGAGGTGTCTGTCCAGCGAGCTGTCTGTCCAGTGAGCTGTCTGTCCACTGAGGTGTCTGTCCAGCGAGCTGTCTGTCCAGTGAGCTGTCTGTCCACTGAGGTGTCTGTCCAGCAAGCTGTCTGTCCAGTGAGGTGTTCTGTCTGCCCACTGAGGTGTCTGCCCCGTGTCCTTGCCTGCAGGGGTCACCTGGCAGGGCTGCCCTGTCCAGCCCCGTGAGGTGGCCTGGGCTGAGGGGCTCCACACGTCTGGCCAGGAGGGAGCAGCTGAGGGCTGAGCCCCAGCCTGGGCTCCTTCCACGGGGAGCTCTCTGGTGCTGCCAGGAGGGCACTGGGGGAGCTGGGGACGGGAGATCCAGGCAAGGTCACCCTGTGAGAGGTGTGGCAGAGATGGGGCTGTGGAGAGATGGCAGGACCTGAGGGACCTGCAGAGGCTGTCCCAGGCAGGGAGGGACATGTAGAGGCTGTCCCAGGGAGAGAGAGACCTGAGGGACCTCTAAAGGTTGTTGGGGCCCTTTGCAGGCACCCACGGAAGCCGTGTCTGGGCATGAGGAGCTGCCCCTTCCTCAAGCTTTAGGGCTTCTTGTGACACTCTCCAGCCTTTCTCTGCTCCTGTCTCCCCTCTCACAACCCCCCGTGCCCTCACCTTGCTTTTCAGGCTCATGTCATGTCTGCTGTCACCACTCAGCTGGAGCAAGGTGGGCTCTGTGACCCCTCCAAGGTGGGCCCTGTGTCCCCTGCACTCCCCAGCTCACAGAGCTCTGGGGCTAAGGTGTCACACCTGTCTCACCCCCCATGTCTGCCAGGGGGTACCAGCCCATGGCACGGGCACTGGCAGCTGGGAAGGCCGGGCTGGCAGAGCTCTGGGAGTCTCCAGGGCTCTGTGGTCCAGCCTGGCATGCACTGGCAGAGCTGCAGGGATTTGTGGACTGGAATAGCATGAAATGATGCTGAAAATCCGGGTTAATCTGAACCAGCTCCAGAGGCCAGTTCTGCCAGAGCCGCCTCTTTATCTGCAGTGTGAATCTAAATCCACAGCAGGCTTAACTTGGGTCTTGGCAGCTTTATGTCGGCTCTGATTAGTTCACATCACCTTCTTTACAGCTGCCTGGCCCTCTGCTGGGGAGGCTGCCTCCAGATTGTCAATATTTTATATTTACACAACAGTGTCACAGACCTTAGGGCAGCTTCCAAAAATGTCCCCTGGCTCCTGCCTCCCTGTGAGCCACATCCCTGGGAGATGTTGTCCAGCACCCTGGGACAGCCAGCATGTCACAGAGGGTGGGACACCACCCTGCACCCCTAAACCAGGCCTAAATCTGAGCCAGGCTCATGGAGCTGGCAGCAGATGGGCTGTTGTGTGAGGGGTGAGATCCCTGCCTTGGGATCCAGCAGCTCAACCTCCTCCCGTGGGATTGGCAGCACCAGGAACACAGGTGGGACAATGGAAGGTGTTTGGGGATGTTGCCCCTGACCAGGACAGCAGAGCAAATGAGGGTGTGGTTGTGACCCTCCGCTGGAGATCCCACAGGAGAACCAACCCCAGGCAGAAGGAGCATCCATCCGGATAGAGCTGGAGGCCATTCCAAGCTTGTGGTGCCTTGGGAAGGGTGACCTAGAACAGAGACCAGACTGAGCTAAAGAATAAAGCAGGGATTTATTGAAAGGATCTCCTCCATGGATCCACCCTGGGCAGCACCAGAGCCCAGCCAGGGCTGCACCCAAGGTGAACCAAAATGGTCCCAAAATGCACGAGCGGGCACGGGGTCTGTCCCTTGGATCAGTTCTGCTCCATTTGCACCTTGCAGTTCATTGTCCCGTTCCAGCCCCAGCCCAGGCACTCCCACCCTGCTTGTTTTTCTCTCTCCAGCCCACGCTGTTTGTGCTCCTGGGCTGAGATTTGGATCATTTGTCCTTGGTGCCCAGCTGGAGCAGGAATTGTTTTGTCTCCCTGCTCTGTGCAGAGAGCTCACCATCCCATAATATGAAGTCCAGACCCACACACTAAAGCAGCACGGAACCTGAAAAATATAAAAGCTAAACCTGAGGCATCCCAACCATGGGAAGAGAACCTTCCACTACCCCAGGGGGCTCCAAACCTGCCCTTGGACACTTCCAGGGATCCAGGGGCAGCCACAGCTGCTCTGGCACCCTGTGCCAGGGCCTGCCCACCCCCCCAGGGAGGGATTTCTCCCCAATATCCCACCTAGCCCTGCTCTCCTGCAGCTCCCCTGCCCCCACTGTGTGGTGACCTTATGGCTCCAGGTGCCAGGGCAGCCCCTGGGCCAGCGGGGGCAGGAGCTCTGCTCAGACACACCAAGTGCCACACAGCTGGTGAGGTCTGTCCCCTGTGCCACCCAACAGCCGAGGGCTCTGATCTCTCAGTGAGTGGTGGCAGAGATCCCCTTCTCCAGGCTCTGCCCCAGCCTTGGATGGGGAGGAGAGGAGAGGAGAGGAGAGGAGAGGAGAGGAGAGGAGAGGAGAGGAGAGGAGAGGAGAGGAGAGGAGAGAGAGAGGAGAGGAGAGGAGAGGAGAGGAGAGGAGAGGAGAGGAGAGGAGAGGAGAGGAGAGGAGAGGAGAGGAGAGGAGAGGAGAGGAGAGGAGAGGAGAGGAGAGAGGTGATGCTCAGGGGCTTCACTGGAGAGCACAATGGGCACTGATAGTTCAGGCTGCCATAGACTGCCAGAAGCCCTTTCCACTGAAGCTCCTGAGGAAGGTCTGAAGGTCTGCACCAGATGCCAGCAGGGCCAGGATGAAGCCAGAAAGCAGAGACTGTGTCAGCTGCTGGGATAGAAAGTGTAAATCCCTGGATGTTGGCTGAGAAAAGCTACATTGCTGCCCTAAATTATTTCTGCTCTCTTCACTGCTGTCCCCAGCTGCCTGTGCTGGGCATCCCTGCTGCAGCACGGGCTCGTAATGTGCTGTAATTAAGTGGGCACGAGTCTAATCAGTCTGCAGAGAGCCTTGGACAAAGGCTCTGCTAATCCCTGCTCTCCCCCTGCAGCAGCAGGGCGATGTGTCCAAGCACACAGAGCACCAGCCAGGCACAGGTTGTCGCCTGGTGACTTTGCTGCAGCTGAGCTGCTCCAGCTCGGTCTCAGCAGCCCCTGAGCTGCAGAGGGGGAGCAGCCACAGCCTCCGGCAGGGGATGAGGGGACCCAGCTCTGGCCTCGGCACAGGGATCTGAGCCAGGGAACAGCCTGGGGAGAGCAGGGCAACAGAATCCCCTGGAAGGGAACGTGCAGCCCCGGGAGAGCCAGCACTGCTTTCACCAGAGAGACTCAGGCTGGGGAAATCCTGGTCTGAGTTCAGCAGGAAGGATGCTGTGAGCACTGGCTGTGCTGTGTGAAACAGCTGAAAGGGTTCCTAAGAGCTCTTGTTCTTCCAGAGAGGTCACAGAACCACAGAATGACAGAATGACAGAATCACAGAATGACAGAACCACAGAATGACAGAATGACAGAATGACAAAATCACAGAATCACAATCACAGAGTCACAAAATCACAGAATCACAGAACCACAGAATCACAATCACAGAATCACAGAGTCACAAAATCACAGAATCACAGAACCACAGAATCACAATCACAGAATCACAGAGTCACAAAATCACAGAATCACAGAACCACAGAATGACAGAACCACAATCACAGAATCACAGAACCACAGAATGACAAAATCACAGAACCACAATCACAGTCACAGAGTCACAGAATCACAGAACCACAGAATGACGGAACCACAGAATGACAAAGTCATAGAATCACAATCACAGAATCACAGAATGACAGAATCACAGAGTGGTTTGGGTTGGAAGGGACCTCAAAGCCCATCTCCCATGGCAGGGAGATGGGCTTTGAGATTACCTTCCACTATCCCAGGTCGCTCCAAGCCCCGTCCAGCCTGGCCTTGGACACTTCCAGGGATCCAGGGGCAGCCACAGCTGCTCTGGGCACCCTATGCCATGGCCTGCCCACTGTCTGAGTAAAGAATTTCTTTCCAATATCCCATCTAACCCTCCACTCTCCCAGTTTGAAGCCATTCCTCTTGTCATGGCACTCTATCCCTTGTATCTAGTCTCTCTCCATCTTCCTTGTTGGCTCCTTCAGGTACTGGAAGGCCACAGCTGGGTCACCCCAAAGCCTCTGTTTGGGTGCTGGCTGCTCAAACAGGGTCACACCCCAGGAGGGAGTCACTGTGCCTTATGGCAGAGCTCCTGCTGCCTTTGTGCCCTGGCAGTGCCCGCAGGAAGGCAGGTGTTCCTGGGGTGCAGGGAGCCCTGAACTGTCCCCTCGGCCCCTGCCAGCTGCCCCTTCCCACCATGGCAGCAGAGGGGTTAAGGCAGGCTGAGCTCTCCCCATCCATCCATCCATCCTGCACATCTGACGGCCCCATCTCTTCACCAGGCCCAGATTGATTTCTTGACTGGGAGCAATGAGCAGCTTCACATGAAAAATGAGGGTTTGTGCCGTCAATAGAAGTTCTAATTACAACTTAAATCCAGGACATTCTTTACAGCACACGCCAGATTTACAGCGCTCGCAGGTGGGCGTGCAGCCCTTTCTAATTAAAAGCAGCACGCATTGCAGATTGCTCCAGCCAGCCTGGCCCACAAGGGCACTGCTGCTGGCACCCAGCTCACCAGGGAGGCACCAGGCACCCCAAGGGCACTGGGAAGCTCCAGTTCCTCCCCTCTCTTCTCTCGGCTGTAGCTGATGAGCTGCCCACATTGGTCTGGATGGTCCCCACAGCCCAGCAGGGTCGCCCTGGGCCCACCCCAGTTCTCTGTGACACGTGCAAATGGCAGATCTGGGGCACACAGGGTCACAGAATCACAGAACAGCCCAAGCTGGATCCACAGGGATCACCCAGTCCAACCTCAGGTGCCAACAGACCCCCCCAACAACCCCACCCTGGGCATCCTGAGCTGGAATATCCACAGGGATCATTGCTCCAGCTCCTGGACCCCCAACAACCCCGCCCTGGGCATCCCTGCAGTGCTGTCCAAATTTCTCACCCATCCTTCATCTCCCCCATCCCTCACTCTCACAGAACCATGAAATGTGCTGAGCTGGAAGGGACCCACAGGGATGATCAATCCCAAATCCAAACCCTGCCCAGACTCCCCAACAACCCCACCCTGGGCATCCTGAGCTGGAATATCCACAGGGATCATTGCTCCAACTCCTGGACCCCAACAACCCCGCCCTGGGCATCCCTGCAGCGCTGCCCAAAGGCTCCTGGAGCAGCCTCGGGGTCGTGCCCATTCCCTGGGAAGGGCTGGGATTTCATGGGAAGCAGCCCCAGAGCTGGCTGGTACCCCGAGGTACCCTCAGGGACCCTCAGTGTGCCAGAGCCCAGTGTGAGGGTGCCCTGTGGGGTCTGTCTGAAGAGCTGGGGCAGGGCAGATCCCAGGGTGATGGCCAGGGTGTCTGCAGCTCTGCTGCCAAGGCTCCCTGAGGCTTTGCAGAGCCCATGCTGCCCTGTGCCTCAGTTTCCCCACATCTGAATCAGGAGAAAAGCCTTTCTGAGCAGGGCTGCAGAACCAGAGCTCTTTAGGAAGGCTGGGAGGGAGTGCCTTGTTGGCCAGGCATGACTGGGGAGCTCTGGCAGAGGGAGGTGACACGTGCCCCATGTCTGCCCAGAGAGGTGCTGCTGGGGAGGTGCCCTCTGTGCCTGACCTCCTGCACGGTGCTGTGCTGCCCCAGCCCCTGGACCCTGCAGGATCCCTGTGCCAGACCCCCATGCCAGACCCCCATGCCAGACCCCTGGCAGCTGCTCCAAGGTCCTGAGAGGAGTCACAGGGGTAGGGCTGTGTGGGAGCTGTGGTTTCTAACAGAGCCCCAAAAAGAGCTGGAGTGAGAGGAGAACACAAACAGAAAATGTTGAGCAGGTCTTCATCACCTGATGAGATTTCCTGGCTCCTTGGACAGTGCTGTGTGTCCGCTGGCTGCCCCAGCCGTGGGAGCAGCTCAGGCCCTCACAGAGGGCACTGGGATTAGGGAATGGGCCCTTCCTGGTGGATGTCAGGATCCAGGATGACCAGAGATGGTGTTGTGGTGAGGGGGTCTCTCCACTGTGGTTGGCAGCCCCAGCCCCAGCTCAGCCCCTGCCCTGGGCTGGGCACCTGGTGCAGCCCTGCCTGCCTCTCCCAGTGCCTCCCTGCTGCCAGCTCTGCTCCTGGACTGGAGGAGATCCCCCTGAGACATTCCCCGGTCAGGATTTGTGGAGCTGAGCCAGGTTACAGGGAGCAGGGAGAGCTCACTGATTTCCCAGGGCTGGAAGCCAAATTACTCCTGCCATGAGCTGCTGCTTTGGAGAACAGAAAATCCCAGCAGAAGGTGAGAGGCGAGGCAAGTGCAAAGCACCAGGACTCCCCAGAAATCACCCCTGCCCCAGCTGGAGCCTGGAGAGCTGGAGCTGGGTTTAGAGGCCAGGAGATCAGAGCTGAGAGTCATCTCCAGAGCTTTTTCCATGGGGAGCTTGCAGAGGCAGAAAGGTGATGCTGGAAGCTGCTATCCAAGGATCCCACCTCTGTCCTGGATCAGAGCCTGGGAGTGCTGGCTGACAGCAAAGGGCAGCACAGGGGCCTGCCCAGTGATCCAAAGCCATCTGGGACTGGAGGGCTTGCAGGAAAAGCCACCAGCAGCCAGGAGCCAGATTGACAGATCCAGGGGGACATGAGGATGTGAGCCTGCTCAGAGCTGCCAGCCCCAGAGGGGCCACAGCTGCCTGTGAAATGTGAGGAGCAGGAACTCTGTGTTAGGGTGAGCCAGGAACTGCCCCCATGACTCAGCCAGTCCGAACCAAAGCTCACCACAAACAGCTGTGGGGCCCAGGATGTCCGGAGTGAGGGCAAAACCTCCAGCTCCTTCCTCCCTGCTCGCTGAATTTCCTGATCAGAACAAGATAAACCAGGCTGTGTCATCCAGGCCCTGATGTGGGCAAGCAGCTCCCGAGCCCAGATGTGAGCAGCCCTGTCCTGACACGCCTGCTCTGGTTCATCAAAGCCATCCAGATGCCATCAAAGTCCTTCCACGTGGTGCCTGTCACTCCCCTGCACACCAGGAGTGTCCTGGGGCATTGGGATGTGAACACAGCAGGAGCTGCGGGTCAGCAGGGCAGAGCTCCCCGAGCTGATGTGCCCCAAAACTCCCCATTATTGCCCTTCAGAGAAGAGGGAAAACTGGAAGATGGGAGGAGATCCTGATCCAATGGTGTCCAGTTCCTGCAGCCCTCGGGGTCCAGGGGTCATGGCACAGAATTCCAGGCTCTCCAGAAGATGACCAGGGGTGCCTGGGGGTGAACAGGGTCATCCTGCACACTGAGGCTGCTCCTTGTGCCCTCACCCCCCCAGACAGGCTCTGTGCAGTCCCCGGGCTCAGCCACATCCCCCCAGGCTGTTGTGCCTGTTCCTTGGGGTTCCAGTGGGATTTCTGTCGGTGTCAGAGGGGAACCAAAGCCACATCCCTGCAAGACTTCAGCCCCAGAGAGGAGGAGTCCCTCAGGTCAAGGCCTTGGGAGGATTTTGCCTCTGTCCAGGACCCCGAAACAAATCCCTGCTGTGTTTGGACTCGGTCTGCAAGGAGAGATACTGGAAAAGATTTGGTGTGGGTTTGGTCCTCAAACACGAGTCCCTGGCAACTGCATCACCTGCAGTTCGTGTGGGGCTGATCCAGGTTCTGGGGAAGAGTTTCTGTCTTTCCAAACAGGAAGTTTGTTTTCTGTGCTAACCAACATTTTTGCTTCTGTGCTCTGCTCTGGAGTGTCCCATGTTGGGATCAGGGTTTAGCTCAGCCCCTCCCCAGCAGGAACTGTGCCTGTCACATGGAGCATCCCAGAAACAGCCCTACAGGAGCCCCTTTCCAGGAAATCACAGAATCATGGAATGGAACCTTGAAATCCCATCCAGTTTCATCCCCTGCCATGGCAGGGACACCTCCCACTGTCCCAGCTGCTCCAAACCTGGCCTTGGGCACTGCCAGGGATGCAGGGGCAGCCCCAGCTGCTCTGGCAATTCCAGCCCAGCCCCTGCCCACCCTGCCAGGGAACAATTCCTCATTGCCAAGATCCCATCCAGCCCTGCCCTCTGGCACTGGGAGCCATTCCCTGTGTGCTGTCCCTGCAGGCCTTGTCCCCAGTCCCTCTGCAGCTCTCCTGGAGCCCCTTCAGGCCCTGCAAGGGCTCTGAGCTCTCCCTGGAGCCTTCTCCTCTGCAGGGGAGCACCCCCAGCTCTGCCAGCCTGGCTCCAGAGCAGAGGGGCTCCATTTTACTGCCTCCCCTTTGGACTCATTCCAAGAGGTCGACAGGGAAGCACTGCAAGAGGGTCTTGTAGGTGGACAAAGGGACTTTTTGGGGGGGATCCTGGGCACCCCTCAGCCAACAACACCTGCGAGACACTGTGGTACGAGCAGCCAACAAACACATCAGGTGCACTTTGAACCCTGAAGGAAGAATATGAGGTTTTGGGGGGAAAAAATTTTCAAATCCTTGTTAGCACAGATTCCTGGTGCTCCCCATCTCCCAGCTGAAATCCTCCCCTCGCTGGGTTGTGCAGGAGCTGATAAGGAGGCAGGGAAGAGGAGCTGGATCGCTGCACACAGCAGCCAACGCCTGTGCCTCTGCTTTTATGTAGTTTGGAAGTGCTCTGAAACTGCTGGGCACAGACACTTCTGAGGCAGCAGCAACTTTGCACGGCACGGTTGTTTTATGTCTGAACTGTACATACAGCAGTGAATAGAGCTCATAAAAGATGGATGTATTCTTGTTCTTTTTGCTGGTTTTGATTTATTATTTACTTCACTTTTTTCAACTCTTCCGAAGTGCTGTAAATCATCTAAATCATTTTTCTCCTCTGCTTGGCTAGTTTGGGGGAGCTGAAGCGAGATGATAGTGCCTCACCTCCTCGGCAGTGTGGGCTTTGCTGGGGGCTTTTCAGGAAGAGAGAGAAAAACCAGGAAATTTGAGCTCTTAACATCTCTGCAAAGTAGCTCGGAAAGGCTTAAAGGTCTTCTTCCGTCTGCTGGCTGCTCTGCAGGGCTCTGAGGCTCAGCCTTGGCTCGGCTCTGGGAGCTCTCCTGGCTCAGGATCCCTGCCCTTCTGGGGGTGTTTCACGGAGCAAATCAGTGCCGGGAGGGTTTGTACGCTCTGCTTTTGTTGCAGGTCAGAAACAGAAAGAGGGGACAAGGACAGGACCCCAGCCTGGGGTCTGCAGGGGTGGGGTGACACTTTAAACACACAGGGAGGACTCCCAAGGCTGGCTGTGGGCAATGCTCAGGGTCTGGCTCAGAGCTGGACAGTGCCTGGAGATGTTCCCTTGGTCTAAGGTGAGACATTCCAGCCCCCAGAGCTCCTCCAGCAGAGTCCCCCTGGCCTGCTCTGTGCTGAGGGTGATCGAGCAGGGGCTCCAGCCCCCAGAGCTCCTCCAGCAGAGTCCCCCTGGCCTCCTCCGTGCTGAGGGCGACCGAGTAGGGGCTCCAGCACCCAGAGCTCCTCCAGCAGAGTCCCCCTGGCCTGCTCTGTGCTGAGGGTGACCGAGCAGGGGCTCCAGCACCCAGAGCTTCTCAGCAGAGTCCCCCTGGCCTGCTCTGTGCTGAGGGTGACCGAGCAGGGGCTCCAGCACCCAGAGCTTCTCAGCAGAGTCCCCCTGGCCTGCTCTGTGCTGAGGGTGACCGAGCAGGGGCTCCAGCCCCCAGAGCTCCTCCAGCAGAGTCCCCCTGGCCTGCTCTGTGCTGAGGGTGACCGAGCAGGGGCTCCAGCCCCCAGAGCTCCTCCAGCAGAGTCCCCCTGGCCTGCTCTGTGCTGAGGGCGACCGAGTAGGGGCTCCAGCACCCAGAAAAGAAAGGGGGATCTGTGCACACAGGTGGAGCAGACACCACAAAGCAGATTTCAAAGGGCACTGGGTCAGTGCACTGCTGTTGGAGCACCCCTGATGCACCCAGCCCAGCAGGATGGGAACCCACACCCCACCCCAAAGCCAGGCCAGACTCCTGGAGAGCTGGAGCCTTCCTCCCCCAGCACGCCCTTGCTGGTCTCACTGCTTTTGCTGCCAGCTCCCAGCATGGCCACAGGAGGGAGGGGGATCATTCCCAGAACCTCTGGAGGAGGATTTGGGTGTCCCCACCAAATCTGGATCTGAAGGGGTGGAATCTGTGGTGTCCCCTGGACTCAGGAGGCATTCACTGAGCAGGGCATGAACCAGGCAGCTGGATGAATCCAGCATTTCAAGCCCAGCAGAAGCACGGGGTGGCCCTGTCTGTTGAATTAAAGCCTTTAGAAAAATTAAGATATATTAAGCCACATAGATATGAATTAGAAGTGTAGGTTTACGTTTTAAGTAAGTGCAAGTGTAAGTTACAGTTTTAAGTAAGCAGAAATACATCTTAAGCGCCTTAAAGGACTGTGCTAGCCAGCAAGGGCCCTGAAGACAAGGACAAACAGAGCAGAGCCCTGGAAACACTGAGGGCTCCTGGGGAAGCAGTGGATGGGGCACAGAGCAGGGTAGTGATCCCTTTCCACAGGGGCTGTGGGGCAGGGCAGGGCCAGGGGGCTCCTCTCACCTCCCCACACTGTGAGCCAGAGCCAGGCAACGCATCCCCACAGCCAAGAGCACACCAGGCTCAGGGCTGCCAGGGCTGCTCTGTCTCCTTCCTGTCACTTTGTGTCTCTTTTTTTAGGAGGAATTCAGCTGTAGGGAGAGAAAACGAGCAAGCTGCTAATGAAAGGGCAGCTGCTGCTCCATGTCAGGCGTGTGAGACCCCACTGGGAGCTCAGCTGGGCGCAGTGGGTGGCTGGACACCATTTATTTTTACATTAGAGCTATTTTCCTCTCACCCTGTCTGCTTTGTGCTCTTTATTTCTGAGTCAGTTCAGCCCCTGTCAGATGGACATTGATGAAGGATGCACAAACCTCCCCAGTAAAAGCTAATTTTGGGATAATAACCAATGGGGGAGGGGGGGTCTTGGCTCAGCATCCCTTTGGCAGAGCTGTCCTTGGTGGGGGGCAGTGCCTGCCCTTGCCCACGCTGCAGTCAGCAAAGAGGGGAGTGTGGAACACAGGGCAGAACCTCCAAATCAAATGCCAGAAATTGCCCGTGGGTTTAGAAATCACAGAATCATAAGGTTTGCATTGGAAAGGACCTTGGAGCTCATCTCATTCCACCCCCTGCCATGGCAGTGACACCTTCCACTGTCCCAGGGTGCTCCCAGCCCCATCCAGCCTGGCCTTGGGCACTGCCAGGGATCCAGGGGCAGCCACAGCTGCTCTGGGCACCCTGTGCCAGGGCCTCACCACCCTCACAGGGAAGAATTTCCTCCTGACATCTAATTTAAACCTGCCTGTCTGTTTAAAACCATCCCCCCATGTCCTTTAAGTATCTGCCTGTACAAAAATCCACTCTCCCTCCTGTGGAGGAAGGGACCCCTGGGCCTGGGAGAAGGTTATCAGAACACAGGGTACCTGTGCCCCTGCAGGTGGGCAGGTGGGACTTCACAAGCTGTGCTTGAGGGCACGTGGCATCAGCGCCAGCTGTGATGGGCACAGGGTGGCTGCAGTCTCCTCATTGTGAGCTGGTTTTGTGTTTTAAAAGCTGCAGTGTCCTTGTGTGGGAACGGGCCTTGTGGGCAGACTGGATTCACTGGAAGGGTGAGGGATGGGAGGGCTCTGCAGGGCATTCAGATGTTGAGGATTCCAGAAACAAATCTGTCTGGCAAAAAAATTCCTGAGTCATTTCTTTGTCCTGCATTTCCAATGTCCTGTAGGAATTCCCTCACGTTCCCCTCCTTAGCTGCAGCTCTCTCCCCATTCATTCCCAGTGCTGGGGGTCAGTGGGGCTGGGCAGCCCAGCCCTCCCCAGGGGTGTGAGCAGAGCATCCCTTGGCACCGAGCTGATGGAGGTGCCACTCCTGTCCCAGCCCAGGCAAGCTTGTGGCACCTGGGCTCACCTGTGGGGAGCAGGGGAAAGTTCCTGGCTGTCCCTGCCTGTCCTGACTGCCTGGAGATGTGCAGGTGTTCTCAGCACAGGTGTGACCCCACAGAGCCAGCCAGGGCACAGCAGCAGTTTGACTGCCATGAAATTGGTGCTGATGAGGAGGCAGCGAGAGCCCAGTTCTGCACTCATCATGGGGTGCCAGGGGAGCACCCTGGACACTTCTCACCTCATTTCACTTTATAAATTTAAGGTGTAAATCTGAGTTAACCCTTTCCAGTTCCAGGTTGGGCAGGGGGAAATGATCTCCCTTCCAGAGGGTAAAATCAAATTAGCTCTGCAAGGCTCACAAGCTCAGGGCTGCTCCGAGGTGGGGAATGGCATCCAGGAGGGCAAAGAGCACAGGGAAGTGGGGCAGAGTAGTGATGGTGAGTAGGAGGAGGCAGCAGTGGTGCAGCTGGGGACCTTGGGAACAACATGAAGTCCCCATGGCTGTGTCCTCATCCCCGGGGGTGCAGGATGCTGCCAGGGTGTGACACAGCGAGCACGGCGCTGCCCCGGTGCCCACACGGCTCTGAGTCAGCCTGACAGCAGAGCAGTAACAGACTCAGACATCACATTTAAATGCCCATAAATTTGGAAACAGAGCCAGAGCTCTTTAATCTTGGTTTATTTTTCATTCGTAACGAGATAACAAAGGAAGCCAAGCACGAGCTCGAGTCATGAATTATTTAGGGAGGGCACATCCATCTCTGGTGGTTTGGGGTCTGCTCTGCCATGCTGGGGTGTGCAGGATGAGCAGCCCCTGGCCGACGCCAGATGGGTGCTGGGTGTCCCCATCAGGGTGTGATGCCCTGCGGGCACAGGGGAGGTTCATTCCAGCCCCAATGGGCACAGGGAGGTGCCAGGCTCGGTGGCCTCCAGGATGGCTCTGAGGGCTTGTGCACAGCCCCTCTCATCTTTTCATGGCAGGGGTTTTTCCTCCTGGGAAGGGTGGGTTTTATCCCCACGCACACTCCCAGAACAGGATATTTAGCAAATGCTTGCCTTAATGCAGAGATCAGAAATCTCCCTCCAAGCAGGGAAAGGCAGCAAAGCAAGGGCCCAGAGCAAGATAATCTCAGCATGAGCCATCCCTCGAGCACAGCTGGGACCTTGAGGCACATGGAATGAGGGACCCCAGTGTCCCCTGGCTGTTGTGGGGCCAGAACCCTCTGTCCAGGCTCCAGGCATGGCACAGCCCTGCAGAGGAGACTGCCAGCACCAGGGCAGAGGAGCTGAAGGGGGGAAGCTTTTCCACCCTGCTCAGAGCCTGGTGAGAAGGATGGAGGCTCTTGAGCAGCCTGGAGCACCAATTTCACGGAAATCCATTTATCTCTCCTTCCTGCAACCCTCACGACATGAATAAATGATGATTGCAGAAGTGATGAACCTGCCCCTGTTTAGGTGTGAAATGAATGTTTACAGGCACAGAATAAATCAAGTATCCCACGGGCGAGCAGCGGGATATTAAACCAAACACCTTTGTGTGCTCAGCCCTTGCTGGGAGAGGCCAAGGGTCTGAAGCCTGGCCAGGTATTGCCATCAGCCCCAGCGTGGCAGTGCCAAGCTCTGGAAGATCCCAGAGGATGAGGGGATGAGCAGCTTTCCTCCCTCTTCCCCCTCTGTCTGAACCCACACCTCTCTCCCCGCCCAGAGCCACAATCTGCACAGCCTCCAAGAAGTCAGGAATACAATGCAAATTCGTGAAGGATTGGCAAGAAATTGTGTGTGTGCTGCTTGCCTGTCAGCATGCAGAGTACTTCTAATCTTGTCACATAAATAATACGATTATGTAAAATATCAAACAGTTGGAATAAACTTAAAAGCCACAATGTTCTAGTCACAGACTTAATAGATGGGGGGAGAAAGGAAAAACAACAACAAAAAAAGTAAAATCCCTTCTTACTCTGCGGCATGAAGGGGAAATGGCTCCTCTCTGAAATCCTGGAGCCTCCCAGGGGATGAGGAGCTGGGAGCTGCTTGGGGAAGCAGAGCTGCTCTTTGGGCAGCTGGACACAGCCTCACCTGGGCAGGACTGATGGCGAGCAGGGACAGCAGAGCCGTGCTCGGGAGGAGCCTCTGCCAAGGTCACCGAGGACTCTGGGGACAGAGCCGGTGTCCCCTGCTCACCCCTGCTAAAGGGTGCTTTTCCCCTCTGACACCTCTGCTGTGGTGCTGCTGGCACGGGGCACTCCCTCCAACCACGGGGATTGTCCAGGTGAGAGGAGAACAGTGATCTGGGAAACTGAGAGGAAAACACTGATCCTGGAAATTGAGAGGAGAATACTGGTCCAGGAAATTGAGAGGGAAACACTGACCCAAGGACATTAAGAGAACACTGCTCCAGGAAACTGAGAGGAAAACACTGATCCAGGAGGAGATTGTCCAGCCGAGAGGAGAACACTGATCCAGGAAACTGAGAGGAGAACACTGCTTCAGGAAACTGAGAGGAAAACACTGATCTAGGAAATTGAGAGGGAAACGCTGACCCAGGGCATTGAGAGAAGAACACTGATCTAGGAAATTGAGAGGAAACGCTGCTCCAGGAAACTGAGAGGAGACCACTGATCGAGGACATTTGGAGGGAAACTCTGATCCAGGAAATTGAGAGGAAGCGCTGCTCCAGGAAACTGAGAGGAGACCATTGACCTAGGACATTGAGAGGAGAACGCAGCTCCAGGCATTGAAAGGAGACCACTGATCTAGGATATCTGTAGGGAAACTCTGCTCCAGGAAACTCCCTAGGACATTGAGAGGAGAACGCAGCTCCAGGCGCCTGCTGAGCTCCCATCCCGCAGCCATCCCGCAGCCAGCGCCCAGCCCAGGCCGCGAGCGGTGCAGGGGCAGCGGAGGGAGGCAGGGCTGGGCTCCGGGAGCTCGTTCCCCTCCCGGCTCCGCATGGCTCTGCATGGCTAATGCCGTCCTCTATTTGTACCGCCCGCAGTGGTGCCGGCACCGCCGCAGGATGAGAGAGGAGGCAGCGGTGCCCAGGGAGCCGCCGCCGGGATTTTGCTACTGGCCCCGAGATCAAGAGCGGCATGAAAAGCCAGAGTGGCTTTGTTAGAGCTCACTAAAGAGACCAGGCTGATTGAGATGGAAAACAAAATCCTCTGCTCATCCCCTGAACAGGCTCATGGACAGCACAGCCTGAGTGCACTGACATGATTTATGGCCTGACCCCTCAAATCCAGCTGGGAGCTGAAGCCAGAGCAACATCAGAGCTTCATCCATCGTCTCCCTGTGGAATGCACCTGGGTCTTCCTCCAGAGCTCTGGAACAGGCTCCCCAGGGAATGGGCACGGCCCCGAGGCTGCCAGAGCTGCAGGGATGCCCAGGGTGGGGTTGTTGGGGGGTCTGGGCAGGGTTTGGATTTGGGATTGATCATCCCTGTGGGTCCCTTCCAGCTCAGCTCATTCCATGGTTCTGTGAGAGTGAGGGGTGGGGGAGATGAAGGATGGGTGAAAAATTTGGACAGCGCTGCAGGGATGCCCAGGGTGGTGTTGTTGGGGGTCTGGGCAGGGCCTGGACTGGATGAACAAGAAAGCAATGCACACAATAACACCACAAGATTCCTACAGCGTTTATATGAGACTTTATTGCAAACTCATCATGTGATCTAAACAGCAGCATAAAAGATGTTTCACTGTAAAAATTTAAGAGTTAAAATTTTGCATTAAATCTGACAAAAATATTATGGGTGGGAGACTGTCAGAAAGATTCATCCAGCCTGAAAATACATCCAAACACTTGAGGATGAGGATTTCATTGTTCCTACATGTCTTCAGAGCACCTCTGGCTCAAGAGAAAGAGAATTTTTTTTTTTTTCCTTAAACAAGAGGATCCCTTGTGGGTCCTTTCCAGCTCTGAACATTCTCTGATTCCACGATCCACCTTTCCAGGCCATTCATTCCCTGGGCACAGCCAGCACAGCCCAGGCAGGGCAGGGCCTGTCTCTGCAGGGACAGCACCAGCATTAGGCAATGCATGGCCTGCCTTGGTGGCATGCAGGAGGAATTCTGTGCTGTGGACCATCTTCACAAGAGGCACAAAGCAGCCTCATCTCATCTGTCCCCATCCCAGCACCTTCCCTGGAGGCTGTGGCAGTGCTGGGGGCACTGAGGGCTGGCAGGGCAGGGTTTGCAGTGCAGACCTTGCCAGGTTTCACTGTGATGCACACAGAGCATGTTCAGAGCTGGAAGGGACCCATAAGGGACCCTCTTGTTTAGGCAAAAAAATCTTTTTATCTTTATCTGGAGCCAGAGGTGCTCTGAAGACATGTAGGAACAATGAAATCACAGTGAAACCTGGCAAGGTCTGCACTGCAAACCCTGCCCTGCCAGCCCTCAGTGCCCCCAGCACTCCCACAGCCTCCAGGGAAGGTGCTGGGATGGGGACAGATGAGATGAAGCCTTTGGGCAGGGAGGACCATCCCTGGCTGCTGGAACATCGGTGCCCAGCTCAGGCCCAGCTGCCACGCTGTGTCCCTGCTCTCTGCTGCATCTCCCCCACGTTCATCACCAACACTGATCTGCTTTTTCCAGACCTTGAGAAGTTTTGGAGGCCTCGGGATAAGGGATAAGCCCTGCTGTGCTCAGCCCAGCTCTGGAGATCTCTCTGGGGCACAGCTGGGTGCCAGGCGGGCAGGGACACGTGGCTGAGGCTGGTGGGGCCAGGGCCATGCCCGTGGAGCAGTGCCAGGCTGCAGCTGTGTGCCCTGCCCGGGGCACCGAGTCACTCACACACTGAGCTGCCCTTCCTGCTCAGCAGAGCAGCTGTGACAGCCGAGCTGCGGGCACGGCTCTGCTGCTGCCACTGCCCAGCTCTGAGAGGGACACGGGCACTTCCCTGGCGCTTTCCCTGCCCCTGCCTCCCTCCAGTCTGCCCATTCTGGCTGGGGAGAGTGTCAAGGCCACTGCACGGAGCTGCTGAATTAATGCAAGAAAGAGCTCCTCTCATCTGGCATTTTAAAAGAGGGAAGGGAAATTGTCGTCTGCAGGGCTCCCACAAAAACGGGAGCAGACCCGCCCACTCTCATTTAACAGACAAAAACCCTGGGAAAACCTGCACTGCATCTCCTGTGCTGAGCAACCTTCACACTGGGGCCCTGTGCTGTGGCGAGTGTGACCAAACCCCACTTCTGAGGACTTCTTCCCCCTGAGCATCCCTGTGGGGGCTGGATGTGTTCTGTAATGTGACCCACTTTCCTGGGCTGGAGCAGCCTGAGCCCCTGCAGCAGGGGACTGCAGCTCTCATCCCCACGGAGCCTCGCAGCTCTGGGAGCCCTGGCCTTGCTGCTGCACTGTTTCCTGGAGGAAAAGCCCTCTCTGCTGCCAGAGAACTGCAGCTGATGCCCACGCCTCGCCACTGCTGCCACATGCCCGGGGCAGCCTGGCTGGGAGCAGCTGCCTGCTCCGTATGTGCTGCCTCCTCCTGGCTCCCCACTCGTGCTCCACCACCCTGGGCACTGGGAGATAAAAGCCAGAGCCCTGCCAAGGCAGCAGTGGGTGCTCCACCCCTCCTCACTCTCAATATCCCTACCCCAAACCAGCCTGGCAGCCCCACGGGTGGAAGGAAACTCACTGTGCCACCCTCCCTGTGGTCTCATCAATGCCAAATATCCCTTTCCAGGGCTCAAAATGACTTTGAATGACAAAACTCCGGGTTCTGGGACTCCTCATCCCCTCCTGCAGGATGTTTGGGACTTCCCAGGACTGGGAAGTTCTGCAGCCTGCCCTTCTGCAAGACACAGGGGACAGCTCCTCCTCCTCCTGCCGGGGGGTTTTTGAGCTTTAAGCCTGCTGATCCTCCTTGGGGAGTTGGGCTTATTTCCATTGACCTGTAACTGCACTCTCTCCCGAATCTGCAGAGCCACGTGCAGTCACTGCCCCAGAGCCCTGCTCGGTGCCCCCAGGCCTGTCCTGCTCTCCCATAACTCAACAGCCCTGCTGTTGGCTCTGTGCAAATGCTGCTCAATTTCCCAGCCCTCGCACAGCCCCTGCCCTGCCCACACATCCTGCTCTGGGACAGATGCTCTGAGCTGACCCAGCACAGGAGAGCTCAAAACAAACCCAGCCCCAAGCCCCAATGAACCCAGCCCTGAGCCCCAAAAAACCCAGCCCTGAGCCCAAACAAACCCAGCCCCGAGCCCCAACAAACCCAGCCCCGAGCCCCAGGTGAAGGGGCAGCAAGGCCCAGCTGCACAGCCAGGCTGAGCGTGCCCTGGCACAGCGGGGATGGGTTTTCTGCTCCCACACTGCGTTGGGTTGGGAGGGACCTTTAAACTCCACCCCACCCCTGCCACGGCAGGGACACCTCCCCCTGTCCCAGGTGCTCCCAGCCCCAGTGTCCAGCCTGGCCTTGGGCACTGCCAGGGATCCAGGGGCAGCCCCAGCTGCTCTGGCAATTCCAGCCCAGCCCCTGCCCACCCTGCCAGGGAACAATTCCTCATTGCCAAGATCCCATCCAGCCCTGCCCTCTGGCACTGGGAGCCATTCCCTGTGTGCTGGCCCTGCAGGCCTTGTCCCCAGTCCCTCTGCAGCTCTCCTGGAGCCCCTTCAGGCCCTGCAAGGGCTCTGAGCTCTCCCTGGAGCCTTCTCCTCTCCAGGGGAGCACCCCCAGCTCTCCAGGCTGGCTCCAGCTCTGTCACTCGGTGACTCTGAGCTGCCATCCTATGCAATGCCCCTGGAACCCTCCCCTCCCTCCCCAGCAGTGTTTGCTGATCCCACTCCCCAGCGCCAGGACGATGCTGTTAGAGCTCATCAGAGCCTTGGCCAGGGCCTGGGTGTCCCCATTCAGTAATTTTACACAGTGTGGGAGAGCAGAGCAGTGTGGTTGTCAGTGACAGCTCCCGGGGCTCCCAGCACACGGTGAGGAGAAATCTCCAGTGTCACCTGATCCCTCTGCATCCTCCCTGTGTTTGAAGCTCCCTTCCAGCCTGAAGCTAAGGGCTGTACATCAGAATGCAGTCGTGGTCTCCCATGAGGAAACAATCCCACCCTGCTTTTCCTCAGGAGCACTCTTCACCAAATCAGGGGTGAGGGCACAAAATCCCCTCAGCTGAATCTTTCTCAGGAGGCTCCACCAGCCCCAGCCCTGTACCAGCAGCCAGGGTCTCTCCCCCCAGCCCTGTCCAGCCCATGAGGGAATTTCCAGCCCGTCCAGACACGGGGGGAGAGGAGAGACCCTCCTGCCCCTCCCCTGCCTGTGTGCAGCCCCCCTCCTCTGCCCCACTGAGCACAGAGCCAGCCCTGGACCCCAGCCCCTCTCCCGGCACGGAGCTCCTGCCGTTATCCAAAGGCAGGAATTTCTCTTTCTGGGCAGGAACGAGCATCGCCCAGCACCGCCGCTCTCACGCGTTATGAAGAGATACAGCTCGGTAAATCTCATCTTAGCCAAGGGCATCACCCCTCGCCAGTTAGCGCTAGATCAAACCCAGGTTTATTCAGCCTCCCACTAATCCCTCTGCAACAAGAACCACCTGCAGTCTGGAGGCCGGGATTTCGCAGGGATGGGCGTGCAGGTGTCTGTGATTTGATCATCCCTTCGGAAGCGGCTGCGCTCGGCAGAGAGCGGAGCAGCCGGGGAGGGGCAGCCGTGCCGGGGGCAGGGGGAGAGAGAGGCTGTGCCTGCAGGGGCTGAGAGAGCAGCAAAGTGGGGCTGATGGTTCCCCCCCACGGACACTTCTGAGAGGCCAAAAAGCATTGGGAAGAGATGGGGGAAAGAAAGCAAAAAAAAAAAAATCTTATTTTCAAGATTTCTCTGGTACTTATAAGCTTGAGACCCGCAGGGGAAGCTAATAAATTTTAAATAGTTTGGAGAGTTGAGACCAGCAGTTTAACTTTGTGCTGCTGCTGAGTTGTTTTCCAAGTGTATTTAATGAAACCCTTCATTATGTTCAGATAATTATGATCTCTGCCTTCCTGGTGCTGCTGGAGTTCACCATCTGTGCTCACAGGTTCCTGCTCCATCCTGGCACGGTGGGAACCACGAGGCACTCATAGGGCTGGGCCACGTTTGCCAGGTTTGGAGGCTCAGGGAGCACCCCCGGGCATGGCCCACGCTGGCAGCCAGCAGCCCACGGCAGGAGCACAGCTGGCCCTGAGGTGTCCCTGTGTGACCCCCGGGGTCCTCATGGGGTTTGGCTCTTGGTGCTCCCCGGGTTTCCCCATTCAGCTATTTTGCCAAATGTGGGAGAGCAGAGCATTGTGGCTGTCAGTGACAGCTCCTGGGGCACCCAGAAATCAAGGACGAGAAATACCAAATTTCACCTGATGCCTCTGCCCCATCCCTGGCATGATGGGGGATGAGGGGTCTCGTGTTGCCTGGTTCTTTGGGGTGAGCAGAGCCCTGTCGTCCCTCCTGCCCTTTGCTGACCTCCAGAGAAGAGGATGTTCCCAGAGGGAGTTTGGGCTGCCCAGGCTGAGCTGGTCTCTGCCTTGGAGGGGTTTGCTCTGACAGCTCCAGCTCCCACAGAGCTCTCTCCATCCCCATCCATTGTGGGCTCCCCCCCTGCCCACCCAGCCCCGCTTCCAGGGGGCTCCCCAGCCCACCATCCCTGCTCCAGGCCTCTGCCGTCCTCCAGGGTCTCCCCATCAGCCTGGTCCTCAGGGCTGGGTGGCACCACGGGACATCCTGGCTTTGGGACAGAGCCCGGGGGCTTCGCTGGCGCTGAGCTGCCGGGTCCGACACTCCAGACAGCCCTGCCGTGCCCGGGGGCCCCGATGGCTCCGGCAGCTCTGCCTCCGGCAGTGGGAGGGTGACTCAGCCCGCCGGGAGCCGGGCCATCTGTGCGGGGCTCCGGCTGCCCTGACTCGGCTCCAGCCGCCCACCAGCCCCGGAGCTGCCCTGGCTGCCGGCCCGGGATGGGGGCGGGAGGCTCACACGGATGGGGCAGCCGGGCTCACTGACTCTCTTTGGGGTCCCCGACTCACTTTGGGGTCCCCCACGGGCACAGCATCCTTGTCCCCCGTGTGCACCCAGTGCCAGGTGTGAAGTGCAGGGGCAGCTCCCGTGCCAGGCCAGGTTTGTGCTGTGTGTCCCGGGCTGCTGGGGCACAGGAGGCACCGTGGATGATGTGGTGGCACACGCTGATGGCAGGGGTGGGCTCTCACCCATTCTGACCCGCGGGGGTTCAGCAGGGTTGGCACTGAGTGGTTCTCTGCCAGCCACGGTGAGGGGCCACGGCCAGAGCAGGGCAGCCTGGCTGTTCTGGGGACACTGAGGGACACAGCCCAGGGAGATGGAGCCGGTGGAGAGACCAGAGGAAGGGCCCTGAGGGGGAGGAGGGTGCTGGGTACCCGGTTCTGCTCTCCCCGCCTGCCAACTGGGCACTCTTCCCCCTCTCTTAAATGTCAGCGATGATGTTTCCTGCCCAAGGCAGCTCTTCCCCTTGGGGACTGGCCAGCAGGGTCTGTTTTATACCCACTCCCAACAGCTTGGGTGGCTCGGGACTGGGCTGCTGCCTGAGCTGTGCCAAGTTGGCAGCGTGGCCGTGCTCCCAGCCAGCTCCTCCCGAGCCCACGCCAAGCTCAGCACTCGCTGCCTCTGAGGCTCCTGCTCACCTCGCTGGGCTTTCCTTCCAGGGGGATCTCCACGGGCAGGGCAGGCAAGCAGGGTCTGCTCAGAGGGGAGAAACCCCCCAAATCACCCCCAAATCACCCCCAAATCACCCCCAAATCACCCCCCCAAATCACTCCAAATCACCCAATATAATCCCCAAATCACCCCAAATCACCCCAAATCATCCCCAAATCACCCCCAAATCACTCCAAATCACCCAATATCATCCCCAAATCACCCCAAATCACCCCCAAATCATCCCCAAATCACCCCAAATCATCCCCAAGTCATCCCAAAATCACCCCCCAAATCACCCCTCTATCATCCCCACATCACCTTCCCCATGAGGCAGGCACAGCAGGGACCTTTCTGTCCAGCCTTGGGAACAACATTCCCTCTGTCCTGTCCCTCTGCTGCTGTCACCGGGGATGGTGAGTGTCACCCACCTGGGCAGCAGGAAGGGAGAGCCAAGGAGGGATGTCAGGATCCCTCTGTCCTCCAGATACCCAAGTTCCAGGCTCAGCTGTCGCCCCTCAGGCCATGTGGCCATCACCCTGGTGCCAGGATGAAACTTGTCCCTTCCCTGAGCAGGGCTGGCGCACATCCTCTTCCTCCTGGAACCCTCTAGAAATGGGGAATAAACTAAACCACCCCTTCTTTTGCCCTGCTGGAGTGGAGGAAGAGCCCAAAGCTTCTCCCTCCTGGAGCTGGACACCCCTGGGAGCCTGACAGTGCTGGGAGTGCCCTGGGGCTGCGGGGAGAGCCTTTCTCCCAGAGCTGCAGTGCTGCCACGCTGGGCTCCTGCTCACCCAGCACAGGAGAGCCCCAACGAACCCAGCCCCGAGCCCCAACAAACCCAGCCCTGAACCCCAACAAACCCGGCCCTGAACCCCAACAAACCCGGCCCTGAACCCAAATAAACCCAGCCCCGAGCCCCAGGTGAAGGGGCAGCGAGGCCGGGCTGCACAGCCAGGCTGAGCGGGGATGGGTTTTCTGCTGCCACACTGCGTTGGGTTGGGAGGGACCTTTAAACTCCATCCCACCCCTGCCATGGCAGGGACACCTCCCCCTGTCCCAGGTGCTCCCAGCCCCAGTGTCCAGCCTGGCCTTGGGCACTGCCAGGGATCCAGGGGCAGCCCCAGCTGCTCTGGCAATTCCAGCCCAGCCCCTGCCCACCCTGCCAGGGAACAATTCCTCATTGCCAAGATCCCATCCAGCCCTGCCCTCTGGCACTGGGAGCCATTCCCTGTGTGCTGTCCCTGCAGGCCTTGTCCCCAGTCCCTCTCCAGCTCAGTAATGCACATCATGGCACCATCTCCTGTGCAACCCACAGCTTGGCCCATCCCTGGCTGAGCCCTGGGATATCTGTGCTGCTGCAGGGGCCAGGCCAGCACTGCAGCACTGCTGCTGCTGCTGCACCCAGCTGAAAGCTGGCGCTGCCCTGGGATGCTCAGCACGGGGCACACCTGGCAGGAAGGGGTTTGGGGACACCTCGGTGCTGGCTGTGGGTGGCAGGCACAACAGGGAGTCTGGAGAGCGGGACTGGATGGGAGGAGGCAACGAGGGCAAGGAGGCTGGAGAGTGGCTGGGAACACAAACCCTGAGAGGAAGCACTGAGGGAGCTGGGGGTGCTCAGCCTGGAGAGAAGGAGACTCAGGGCTGCCCTCATCACTCTCACAGCTCCTGAAAGGTGCCTGTGCTCAGCTGGGGCTGGGCTCTGTCTCCAGGCACTGACAGAACCAGAGCACACAGCCTCCAGCTGCACCAAGGGAAACACAGGCTGGATATCAGGAAAAGGTTTGTAACAGAAAGAGTGATAAAGTTCTGGAATGTTCTGCCTGGGGAGGTGGTGCAGTCACCATCCCTGGGTGTGTTTAACAAAGCCTGGATGTGGCACTGGGTGCCAGGGTTGAGTTGAGGTGTTGGGGCTGGCTTGGACTCGATGAGCTTGAAGGTCTCTTCCAGCCCAGTGATTCTGGGAATTCTGTGATTCTGTGAGGCACTCAGGATTTGGGGATGCTGCACAATGCAGAGGGACTGGGGGGGCTGTGCACAAACACAGGCCTGGGCATAGAGAAGCTTCAGCAGGGCAAAAGAAGGGGTGGTTTAGTTTATCCCCCATTCTTAAAGGGGTCCAGGAGGAAGGAGATGTGTGCCAGCCTTGCCTTGGGGAAGGGACAGGAGAAGCAGCTGGCACCAGGGTGATGGCCACACGGGCTGAGGGGAGACAGCTGAGCCTGGAACTCAGATATCTGGAGGCCTGAGAGCACATGGGATCCTGACACCCCTCCCTGCCTCTCCCTTCCTGCTGCTCAGGTGGGTGACATCCCTCCCCACTCAAAGTCCCAGCCCCTGTCACTCCCCCTGCATGGTGGAGATCACCTCCCTCCTGCTTTGGCTTGGAAGAGACCTTAAAAACCATCCAGTTCCACACCCTGCCACGGGCAGGGACACCTTCCACCAGCCCAGGTGGCTCCAAGCCACATCCATTTTGTCTCCTTTCAACAGGATTCCCATAGGCAGCACTCCCAGGAGAGCTGCCCACCTCACGCTGCAGTTCCTGCTGCTCTGAAATGTGAGGGAGGAGAAGGAGCAGAGAGGAGACGGGGAAAGATGCTCGTAATGTGTAATGAGCCTTTAATGCTCTCCCTGGCCCCCTCCCAACACATATGGGAGCTGCATGAGCCAATTAAACCAACACCAATTAAATCAGCATCAATCACATCCTGTAAACCAGAGGTGGGGCCCGAGGGTGACTCCCTTGAGTTTGGAGAGAGCCAGACCCTGGAGGCACCATCAGAGAGGAGAAAGGGATGGCTGGGGACCTGGGCCACAAATGGGGGGCAGAGGGGACACCAGAGCTCAGGTTCCAGCTGGGACAGGCACCTCCCTCCCTGGAGTCCTTGCACAGGGTCACCTTGAGCCCAGAGGTGACACACCTCGTGCCACTGAGCTGGCCCTGTTCCCTGGGCTCAGCCCATGGGCATCCTGCTGCTCTGGGGGCTCAGCCTGGCAGGCTGCACCTCTGACTGTGCCCTTCTGCTCTCATCCCAGCCATGCTGAGACACCGGGGCTGCAGCTGCCATCCAAGGGGATGGAGAAGGGAGAATTCCCTTTTCCAGCCCTCCCAGGGCTGCAGCAGCCATGCAGGGGGATGGAGAAGGGAGAATTCCCTTTTCCAGCCCTCCCAGAGCTGCAGCAGCCATGCAGGGAGATGGAGAAGGGAGAATTCCCCTTTTCCAGCCCTCCCAGAGCTGCAGCAGCCATCCAAGGGGATGGAGAAGAGAGAATTCCCCTTTCCAGCCCTCCCAGAGCTGCAGCAGCCATGCAGGGGGATGGAGAAGGGAGAATTCCCCTTTCCAGCCCTCCCTGCTCTCCTTGTTTGCTCTCCCTTTGACCTAGAGCACTGGGAGGTGCTAAAATCCCCTAAAAAGGGGCAGGTGCTCATCCTCACCTTGGCTGGAAGAGCCTTGTCCTGTCCCCCCTGGGGTTCTGTGTCCCCCGTGGGGTTCAGTGTCCCCCTGGCTGTCATACACAGGCAGCCCAGGGAGCAGGGGGTCTCAGGGAGGCTGCAGAGCAGAGCTGAGTGTTGCCACCTGTGAGTTCAGGGATCCAAACTGCCCTGGAGGTGTCCAATGTCAGAGCCCTGCAAATCCAGGTCTGGGGCACACGAGTGAAGTGGCAACTCTTGACTTAATCCAGACAACTGTCACTGAGCCACAAAGGACTCAAATTAAGTCCCACAGCCCTCTGGGAAGTATCAAGCCAGAAAAACAGTTTGCGGGCTTTAGGCAGGGTGATTTTAAACAAATGAGGAAGTGCCTTAGAAACAGCTTAAGATGAAAGCTACCAAATTAAAATCCTTGCAATCAGTGTGGAGGCTACTTATGCAACAACCTCCTGAGGAGGAATTGGAATCCCAGAGATAAAACTCTAAACAAATAAAGAGACAGGAGATGAAGGAAAAAGAAATGAAACTTGGTCAAAAAGTGATGTACAGAGGGCTGCCTGAGCTGCCTTTGAAAAGTGGCAGCCGAGCACCACAAAGGGGCAAAACCAATGTGAGCCAAGAGGGGAGTGGGAGGATGGAGAGGGTATCCAGCTTCCCCAGGACACCTCCCAGCTTCCCTGAGCAAGCAGGAACGTGGCTGTGGGTATGGTTGGGCACCTCTCCGCATCCTTGAGACCTCTGGGTGGCTCTGGCACAAGGGTTGGGTTGAACGCAGAGGTCCCCAGTGGACACCTCGGGCTGGGAGAAGCAGCTCCAGCAGAGCATCTCCCCCTCCCTGCAGTGATGGGAGATTGTCCTCCCACCTGAGTTCCTGGCAGGGCTGGCAGGTCCAGGGCAGCTCCAGTGTGGGAATGTAATAAACCCTCAGGGAAACAGCCAGGTTTTACCCTGGAAAGATCTACCTTAGAGTTTTCCCCACCTAGGCTGGAAGAGAGGGCTTCCCCCATGGTGCTCTGCAGCACCACTGCCAATCTACACCAGATTGTCTCCCCCATTGCCAGCTAACCCTGCCCACCCCTGCATGGTGGAGATCACCTCCCTTCTGGTTTGGGATGGAAGAGACCTGAAAAATCCTCCAGTTCCATGCCCTGCCATAGGCAGGGACACCTTCCACCAGCCCAGGTGGCTCCAAGCCATGCCCATTTTGTTTTCTTTCAACAGGATTCCCAAATATCCATCCCTCATCCCCCCTGCAGGTTGCTGCCCTTTGCCTGCCCCTGTGCCCTCAGGTCACTGGTCACTGACCCCATAGTTAAGCCTGTGCACACCACATGGTGTCTTTGGCCCTGATCCCTTTGGTGTGGTGGATGCAATAAACGTTGGCTGGAATACACCATAAAAAGATCCTTCCTGTCTGCCTTGGTTTGAGCAGCCAGGTGTCTGCTGAGGAAGGCAGGAGCCTCCCCTGAAATGGAAAATGCAAACCCCCTCCCTCTGAATTATTGTCATTTTGAAATTAAGGGACTCTCAGGCAAAGCTATGGGAATAGCAATAACAGTTCTGTACTAGGGAAATTGAAAATACAAATGCAACAGTACAAACAAAGCCCTGCCAGAGTCAGAGCAGGCCCTGGCACGCTGTGGCTCAGGCTGGTGGCAGCAGTGCCATTCCATGGTGGCTCAGCCCTCCTGCAGTGCCAGCTGTGCTTCTGCTGGAGCAGGGATCCTGCACAAGGCTGGAGTTTTCCTCTGCAGCTCCAGGGCTGCTGGAGATGGGCCTGCTCTTGCTCTGGCAATGCAGGGCAGGAGAAAGCTGCTCCTCTGGGAATGCAGGGGGCAAAGGCTGCTGTGCTGCTGCCAGGCTCCGATTGGATCCAGGGAGGAATGCTTGGCTCCTGCCCTGGGCGCAGCATCTCCCCATGGGATGATGGAATTGGATCAGCCCTGCAGGGACACTCAGTGGCCATGAGCAGCAGAGATCTCCTGCAGGGAGGATTGGCTGTGGCAGAGAGAAAGAAAACTGCCCCGTGAGCAGCAGAGAACTGCCCCAGCTCTGACAGGGGGGGATTGAACACACACACATCTTCCAGCCCAGCACACAAGGCAGCACTGAACGCCCAGCGAGTGGCTCAGCCCAGCTGGGAACCACAGGGAGCTGCCCAAAGGGCTGCTGAGGGCAAGGACAGGGTGAGCCACCAGCCCTGTGACAGCTCCTGCCCGTCAGGGTGGCAGCACACCTGGCTGCTGGGTCAGGCACCTGGGGCAGGATGGAGGAAGGCAGCACCAGGTGGGGGAAGATTCCCTGGCATGGAGGAAAGTCCTTGGAGAGGTTTGTGTGACAAGGACGGGGCTTTGGCAGAAATAACCCCTGTGCTGGGTGACCCTCAGAGGTGAGAGGGGCTGGGTGTGCCTGGGCTTTGTGACAGGTCACACACTTATCTTGCAGTCCAGGAACTGCCTTTCCTCTGCTGAGCTGCCTGTGGGGTGTGTGTGTGCATGGCCCTGGAGTGGCTGCTGGGGTGGCCTCACTCCGAGCAGCTTCTGAAGGAGACACTTAAAAGAAAGTTCCAGCCTTTCTACCGCCCTGCCCTGCTGCAGGAGAGTCCTGCACATGCACAGCTTCTCCCGAGCTGAGGGAGCAAACACAGGGTGAAACCTGAGAGCAAGCTGCTGTGCCTGGGCCAGCAGGTTCTGCCAGGCTCTCCCGGGCCGCAGGGCAGCGAGCGCGGGCACAGCGGGCACAGCAGGGCACGCCCCGGGGCTCTCTGGGAAATGGATTTGTAGAAAATTTTTAAATTGAAAGTGGAATAAAAGTTTTTAAAACGCCTCTGTTACCTCATCTCTGGGTCAGAAAGGGGTGCAGTCCGACAGGGCTGAGTCTCATCATCTGAAGGTCGTGAGTTCCATCCTCACACGGGGCACCACCGTGTGGAGTTTTAACTAGTTCTTGTTAGGGCTGGGATTAAATGTGTGAGATGGTATTTTTTGTTTGGATTTAGATGTTTATGAGGTTTTATTTCCATTATATTTATATATACATTATATTTTATTTACATTCTATTATATTTACATTATGTACTCACATTATATTATTATAGTTTTAAAGTATATTATTTATGTATATATTTTATTTATATTATATTTATAGTTTTATAAACTGTGAATTTTATAGTATTTTATTTTAACAAATTAAAAATTTGAGTTGTATCTCTCTCCCTCTAAAAGGTTTTTTAAGGATAAATTGTTTAATTAAGAAATTATACTTAAAATATAAATTATTTTTACTTTTAATTTAATAACTAATTACTTGTGGTCTGTAATGTGGATTTTTCTATTTAATTATACAATACTACTCAAACTTGTGAAGAAGAAGGATTAGCTTCTGCTCTAAAACTTCAATCTTGTTTTACATATATTACTATGTTCTCAACCCTTAAACTCTAAGTTTTCCACCATGTGATATTACACACTTCTATTTAAATTACACCCTATAATCCCAGCTCTGTCATTCCATTCTGGAAGCTTCTCCACGGCCTCAGGTCAGTGCAGTGTTCTCCTGGGGGTCGGTGCCTGCCAGCACAGTCAGTCTCACATTCTCAGTGACCAGGGTCCCAAGCTGTGCCCACCTCAGTGCCCTGAACGTCTGCAGTGCCCCGAGGGCCCTTGTCCCTGCTGAGGGGACGTGGGGGCTCCCTGAGGAGCTGCCCTGGGGACAGCTCTGACAGCAGATGGAGTGGGCAGCGTCCTCCAGATATGGAATGAGGCTTCTCCTGAGCCCGTCGAAGGTCCAGGCTGGCCCAGGACGGGCAGCTCAGCCCGGGGAGGTGGCACCTGCAGCTGTGGAGCCACAGCTGGCACACCGAGGGCAGCTGGGTGAGGCAGAGCTGATGGCACTGGCGCCAATTTTGCCTTTGCAGGGGCACAGGGATGACACCAGGACTGCCCAAATTTACTGTGACTTTGGCAGCCCCACTCCAGTGTCTGTGGGGGCTCACAAGGAGGCTGGAGCCCTTTCCACAGGGGCAGGGGTGACAGGGAAGGGGGAATGGCCTCCAGCTGAAGGAGGGCAGCATTAGAGGGGATGATAGGGAAGAGTTCTTCCCTAGGAGGGTGGGCAGGCCCTGGCACAGGTGCCCAGAGCAGCTGTGGCTGCCCCTGGATCCCAGGCAGCGCCCAAGGCCAGGCTGGACAGGGCTTGGATCCCCCTGGGACAGGGGGAGGTGTCCCTGGCTGCCGGCCCGAGGCTGCCGTGGGACGGGGCCGGGCAGGGCAGGATGGCAGCGGGGTTGGCAGCCCGGGCACGCCCTGGCAGAGCCACGGCGTCCCCTCCGTGCCAGCAGCAGCGAGGTGGCCGTGCCCGGTCCCTGCTCGCTGTTAGGGCAGGGTGGGCTCCGCTTCGCCCTGGCTTCGAATCCAGCTGGAACAAGCTTGGGAAATTAGAAGGACGGGAGGGGGGAGGGAGAGCTAAAATAAGATAAATAAAACCAAATAAAAATAAACCCCAAACCCTCCGTTCTTCTTTGATTCTCCCTCCTTCTTCTTCTTTTTTTTTTTTTATTTTTTTTTTCTCCTCCACGCCAAGATTACTAATTGTCTAAGCATCTCAATTTGCTGGTTTCACTTAATCACAGACACTTTGGAGATTATCAGCCTTCCCCACATGTTCGGTACCTTGTTTCCAAACTACAAGACCCACGGGGAGCAGGCAGCGAGCGCCTGCAGGAGCGACAGCCGCGCCGCCGCCGCTTCCCCCGCGTCCCTCCGGCTGCGCTGTCAGAGCTTGATGTGCCTCTGAAAGCGCCGCGAATTCCCCCAAAGTTCCCGAGCACGGGGGCTTGAGGAACGGCGAGGTGGGGGCTGGGGGCACCGTTGTCAGCTCCTGGCAGCTCCCAGCCTTTGATTTGCACAAAAGAAAGGAGGGAGGTGGGGGAGGGAATGGATATGATTTATTCAGCAAGTTCCTAACCGGTTTTTTTTTTTTCCCCTTCCCTTCTTCTTTTCCAGAGGCTGTGAAATAACTGAAGCCGACGGAAAGGTGAAGTGCTGGGAGAGATGAAGGAGGCGCGTTTGAAGGCATTTTCTTCCTTTTTGTCACATCTCACTGCAAAGCTTTTAATTCCTGGAGCTCAGTTCCTTCCTGGAAAGTCGGAGCCAGAGGGGGGTGGGCTGGCTGCGGGCGGCGGGTCCTGTTGGCTGGCACAGGGGCAGGCAGAGAAGGAGGGAGGAGGTCCCGGTGCTGGGGAGTGTTGGCTGTTTTCTGTCCCATCACCATCTGTCGGTCCCTCGCTGCCCTGCTGCCCACCCGGGGCAGGGGGGGCTCTGCTGCAGGTGCTGGGAGCCAGCTCTGCCCTCAGCCCGTCACCACCAGAGTCACAGAGCCACAGAAGGAAGGACTGAGGGCTGGAAAAACCTCCGAGTTCATCAAGTCCAACTGGAAACCAAATCCCACCATGTGACTAAACTGCATGGCAAAGTGCCATGGCTCCTTGTTTTTTGACTCTTCCAGGGATGGGACTGCACCACTGCCCTGGGCAGCTGTGCCAGGGCTTGACCATCCTTTATGGATGAAGACATTTCCCAAAATCCACCCTGACCTGCCCTGGCCCAGCCTGAGGCCGTTCCCTCTGCTCCTGTCCCTGTTCCCTGGAGCACAGCCCGACCCCCCCGGCTGTCCCCTCCTGGCAGGAGCTGTGCAGAGCCACAAGGTCCCCCCTGAGCCTCCTTTGCTCCAGGCTGAGCCCCTTCCCAGCTCCCTCAGCCCCTCCTGGGGCTCCAGCCCCTTCCCAGCTCCGTTCCCTTCCCTGGACTCACTCCAGCCCCTCCATGTCCTTATTCTGAGGGGCCCAGAGCTGAGCCCAGGGCTGGGGATGCCCCAGGAGCTGCCCAGTGATGGACTGAGCCAAGCACAGACAGCTCCAGCCCCAGCAGAGGAACATCCAAAGGGCAGAACCCACCCTGATGGTGCCAGGGCAGGCAGGGAGAAGCAGGGCACATCCCCAGCAGTGTGGGGACAGGACAGGACCCTGGGGGATGTGTTCTGGGGACCCTGCTTGAGCAGGGAGGTTGGACTAGAGGGTCTCCAGTCAGATCTTCCAACCTGAGCCAGTCTGTGGTTCAGAGAATCACAGAATCCCAGAATGGTTTGGGTTGGGAGTGATCTCAAATCCCATCCGGTGCCACCCCTGCCATGGCAGGGACACCTCCCACTGTCCCAGGCTTCTCCAGGCCCCGTCCAGCCTGGCCTTGGGCACTGCCGGGATCCAGGGGCAGCCACAGCTGCTCTGGGCACTCTGTGCCAGGGCCTGCCCACCCTCTGAGGGGTCCCTCTGTGGCCCCATAGCTGAGGTGGGTCATTTCCTGCACCCCGATAGGGCTTTAGCACATCAGCAGATCCTGCTCAGTAGAGGAAGGTTAGGAAAAAGAATCAAGCAGCATTTAAAATGTGAAAAAGTGTCTGAAATCAAATTTAGTTGTTTGCAGGGGAAAAATAATCTTTTTTTTTTAAGGAAAAATGATGATTGGAAACTTGACTTTGTACTCCATCAGTCTGCTCTGGGAGAGCTGCGCTCCCTGCCAGTCCAATTGCATTTGTCTTCTGTAAATAACAGAAGCACAGAACAGCTCCAGGAGCAGGGATAGCTGAGGGAAGCACGAGGAGAACACAGAACAGGCCCCAGCAGCACCCAGCACAGCTCTCCCTGGGGGCAGAGGGGCCTTGGAGGCCCTGATCTCCCCTGAGATCCACACCAGGGATCTCCTCTGGCTTCTCCTGGCACAGGCTCCCCAGGGAGGCAGCAAACACAGAGCTGGAGCTGTGGCTGGAGTAAGCAGCTGCCAATGCCCCAAAAAGTCACATTTCCAACATTTCTGCTCTGTTTAGAAACCAAGAGGATTGTGTTCCAACCTGACTTACAGCCCATCCCTTGGTCCTGCACGCTGACCCCCAGGAGCTCTCCTGTAACTCGGACCTGAAATCCCACCCATTTCCTTGGGAACACTCTGACATGACCCAAGACTTTTTATTTTTTAAACTCAAACAACCCAAGGCCATTCCCCTGTTTCTCTCCTGGCCCTTCCTCTCTGCAGCTCTTCTGCACCACCAAAACCATCTGCGTGGCTGAGCTTTGGTCCTGCAGGAAGAAGCTCCTTGTGCACGATTCATTGAAGGTTTTTATTTTTTTTTTTTTTATTTCCCATTTGCAAGTTGCAGAGAAGCTGATCCTGATTTCTGCAAATGAATTTGTTATCTGCAAGTGTTCACTGAATAGTTTATGCAAACAAATTTCAGCCCATAGGGTGTTTGCAAACTGTTCATTTCATGGTATGTGATTAGTAGAAATGGTCAGAAAATGGGTGCAAAACAATTTTTACGAGCTGTCCTCAACACCCAGGCTCCTCGCGCCTCCATTTCTATCACCGACTTCTTTTTTTGAACTGGAATTAGAAAAATATCAAGCAGCACGTGATGAGTTGAACTTTTCATGCTTTGTTTCCAGCTAAAAGCTCTAAAAGGAGAGCAGCTGATGCTCGGGAAAAGGGCAGAGAGAATCAGAGAATCACAGATTGGTTTGGGTTGGAAGTTTTAAAGAACGTCTCCTTCCATCCCCTGCCATTGCAGGGACACCTTCCACTGTCACAGGTGGCTCCAAGCCCCTCCACCCTGGCCTGGGACGCTCCCAGGGATGGGGAATCCTGGCCTCTCTGGGCAGAGGAGTCTTAGGAGGTTCCAGGTTTCTTTTTCCTGCAGAAAGAGACAGAGCTCATCTCCAGGGATCCCGCAGCACCCAGGACCCGTTCCTGATGTCGGGTCTGTGCTGCGTGTTCCGGTCTCCAAGGCTGAGGTGAGGACTCTCTCCCAGTCCCAGGGCCCAGCACTGCTCCTCACTTGCCACAGCTGTTCCTGCACCACCCCTGGTCACCCCTTGCCCAAAGTCCCACAGGGGAGGGTTGCCCAGAGAAGCTGTGCCTGGAAAGTGTCCCAGGCCAGGCTGGAGGGGGTTTGGTGTGACCTGTTCCAGTCGAAGGTGTCCCTGCCCATGGCACCTTAAAACAGGTGAGTTTTAAGGTCCCTCCTAAGCCATTCCATGGCTGCACAATTCCACGACTCCATCACTGTGCCCCCCCTGGAGCTGCAGCATCCCCACCATGGGCAGGATCTCCATGGCAGGTCCAGCCCCGTGCTGAGAGTGGGACCAAGAGCTGCTCCCAAGTGACCCGACAGTGCCGTGGCAGAGGTAAAGCCCTGGAGGAGCTGGCCAGCCCAGAGCCCGGGGCTCACGTGGGGCTCAGGGGTGGCACCGGCAGCTCGGAGCAGCCAGAGGCTCCCCGTGGGTTTTCCAGCACCGACAGAAAATGGTGCCTGGAAGATTTATTCATTTAACGCATCTGGTAATTACATTTCGGCAGGTGGTGTGTGGGGCCTGGATTCCTTCCATGCACACCAGGCTCGGGAAGGCTCCAGTCCCACGTTTGATAAATCTCAGAATAGAATAAATAAATAAAATCAACAGTCCCCAGCTGCGAGTGCGGAGGAGGCACATCCTCTTGCCGTGCCACGCGTTCCTCCTGCCTCCCCCGCGCCAGGGCCGGGATCCGGCACTGCCCGCTCCTCCCGGAGATCCTACAGGGGATCATCACTGCCCGCTCCTCCTGGGGATCCTCCAGGGGATCATCACTGCCCGCTCCTCCCGGGGATCCTCCAAGGGATCATCACTGCCCGCTCCTCCCGGGGATCCTCCGGGATCCGGCACTGCCCGCTCCTCCCGGGGATCCTACAGGGGATCATCACTGCCCGCTCCTCCCAGGGATCCTCCAAGGGATCATCACTGCCCGCTCCTCCCGGAGATCCTCCGGGATCCGGCACTGCCCGCTCCTCCCGGGGATCCTCCAAGGGATCATCACTGCCCGCTCCTCCCGGGGATCCTCTGGGCCGGGATCCGGCACTGCCCGCTCCTCCCAGGGATCCTCCGGGGGACCCAGCACTGTCCCCTGCTCCCTGGTGGAATCCAGCACTCCCCGGTCCTCCGTGGGATCCTCCGGGCTGGGATCCAGCACTGCCCACTCCTCCCTGGGATCATCCCTGGTGGGATCCAGCAGTGCTCCATCCTCCCGAGGATCCTCCGGAATGGAACCAACCCTCCCCGCTCCTCTCTGGGATCCAGCACTCCCCGCTCCTCCCGGGGATCCTCCCTGGTGGGATCCAGCACTGTCCCCTCCTCCCAGGGATCCTCCGGGGGATCCAGCAGTGCCCGCTCCTCCCTGGGATCCTCTGGGGGATCCAGCAGTGCCCGCTCCTCCCTGGGATCCTGCGGGGGATCCGGCAGTGCCCGCTCCTCCCTGGGATCCTCTGGGGGATCCGGCAGTGCCCGCTGCTCCGGGCACGGCACTCTCGCTGCCCTGCGGGCACGGGCACACGGGGTGGGGATGCAGAGGCAGCGCGGCTGGAGCGGGCACTGCTGGGGCCAGCTCTGCTCCCGGAGTTGCGGCTCCGGCAGGGATGGGAGCAGCACAAGGCAGCGGGAAAGCAGAGGGGAGGCAACCAGGACAGAGAGAGCCGGCAGATGGAAAATCCAGAGTCAAGGAGGGAAGGATGATGCAGGAATTAGTGGTGAGAAAGGGGATGGCCCAGGAACACTGTGTGGCAAGAGCCAGAGGAACACATGGAGCAGAGGAGGCTGCAGGGGGTGGGTGGACCTGGAAATGCTCGAGACACGAGCAGATGTGTCACCTCAGGATGTGGATTAGTGGGGTATTTGGCAGAGCGTTGGACTCAGTGATCTCGACAGTCTCTCCCAGCCATAATGACTTCATCATTCCATGGTGGTAGTGCTGGGGGACTTGGAGGGGACAGCTCCAGGGGCTGGGTGACACCCCAGGGGCACAGCTGGTGCACACGGGCCAAGCCCCGTGGGGCACTTTTTGGGATCCCATGAGGTGTCCCATGGGTGCACAGGGTGCTGCTGGGCAGGACACGGTGCGTGGCAGGGCTGAGGGGGAGGAAAGCTGAGCCACAGCTTCCTCTCCAAGGGATCTCAGACTTTCCAGGCTGTCCCAGCAGGAGCATTGGCAGTGCCAGGGCGTGGGCACTGCCCCCATGACAGAGGATGCTGTGAGCACAGCTGGATGTGTGAGCACAGCTGGATGTGTGAGCACAGCTGGATGCTCAGCCCACAGGAGACAGCCTGGCCTGGCAGGGACCCTCAGCCCCTGCTCCCTGCCTGTGCCAGGGGGGCTCTGGGGGGATCTGGGGGTGTCCTGAGGCAAATACCCAAGGTAGGAGCCCGTGGAGGGCACCAGATCCCCCAGCAAGGAGCTGGCACAAAGACTGTGGCTGGGTTTTATTTTTATACTTCACCTCCCTGCCCCCTTTGTAGAAATGACATAATTATGGGGATTTAATGTTCCACTGCTAAATTTCTTCATTTTTCAGGATAATTTCCACTATTTCATCAAGGAATAATTAATTGCATTGTCTTTAATCAGTTGTTTTACAAATCCAGCAGCGCAAGAAATTTTCCTAGCCAGACAATGCAGGCAGCTGCTCTTCCCTTCTGGGTGTATTAATGAAGTGAAAGAGCTCGAGCTGGGGAGAAAAAAATCGGCTGGGAGAAAAAGAAATCTATTGACAGAGAGATTGAAAAGATGACAGTGTAATCCCTTAATGTGTGTGCTGGGGAGCAGGGGGAGGATGGAGCCCAGGTGTAAGGGCAGGAGGAACTGGGCTGCTGGAGCTCAGGGTTCCAAAGTCTCTCCTCTCTCCTCACAGGTTCTCAACATCAGATTAAAATGTGGGGGTGCACGGGGTGTCAGCACAAAACCTGTGGGTGCAACAAATCATACAAATCCCATAACAAATAATGGGATCACAGAATTCCAGAATGGTCTGGGTTTGAAGGGACCTCAAAGCTCATCTGGTTCCAACCCCCTGCCATGGGAAGAGACAACTTCCACTCTCCCAGGGTGCTCAGGGCCCCCAGCAACTTCACCGTGAACATTTCCAGGGATGGCAACGCGTCTGAAAATGTCCAGAAGTGTGAAGATGTCCATGTGCAGATGCACAGATGTTTATCCAAGGGTCAAAACTGGATTTTAAAAAGCCATCTGAAAGCAAAACAAAAGCTGCCCTGGCCCTGGGGCTGGGGGTGTGATGGATGGGGAGTCACAGCTCCAGCCTGGCTTTCCCCTTCTCCCAGCCCCTTCCCTCCCTGTGTTTCCCAGTCAGAGTTACCCCTCCAGGGCACCGGGCCCCATGGAGATGCCTATGGCACCTAGAGGTCCCTGCTCTGGCATCTCTGGGGGTCTCATCCCTGCCCCACTGCCCTGGGGCTCCCGCCCTGCCTCTCCTGCCTGCCCCTGTGGGGTTCCAGGCTCCCCTGCCCTGCTCTGAGCCAAAAGGCAAAGAGAAGCAGCAAGAAGGGATGAGACATCCCAGATCCCTCAGTGTTCCCTCCCTGCTGCTGATGCAGGGCTCCAGGGGTGGGAGGGAATGAGAATCCCAGAATGGTTTGGGTTGGAAGGGACCTTAAAAATCATCTCGTTCCAAACCCCCTGCCATGGGCAGGGACACCTTCCACTATCCCAGGGTGCTCCAAGCCCCATCCAGCCTGGTCTTGGACACTTCCAGGGATGGGGATCCGGTGGTCTTTGTGGACCTCACTGTCCCTCCAGGTCCCAGGGAGCATTTTCCATCTCAGTCCCTGGCATGAGCCTTCTCCATCTCCTGGTGGATGGTGGAACCCCGTGGGGCAGCTCCTGCTGAGCCCTGCCCGTGGCCCTGTGCCACAGGGCTGGGTGGAGGCTCACCCCTCCCACAGGGCACCCGTGCCAAGCTCCAGCACTTGCATCTGGCCTGGGAGCTCCAGATCTCCTTGCAAAGGGCAGCTGTGGATGTGTCACCCTCAGGGAGAGGTGACAGAGCTCCAACAGGCTGCTGTCCCCAAACCCCCTGTGCCAGGGGACCCCCTCCCCACCCGGGCACGGATGGAGATGGAGATCAAAGGCCATAAGCTGGAGAAACTTCTGGACCAAGCAGTCCCTCTGGAGCTTGGAATCACAAGGAACCATGATTAATCTTTACTCAGAGGGTGGAGAGGTCTGGCACAGGGTGCCCAGAGCAGCTGTGGCTGCCCCTGGATCCTTGGAAGTGTCCCAGGCCAGGCTGGATGGGCCTGGAGTGTCAGATTAAGCCCTTTTCTGAGCCAGAGATGGGGTAACTGAGAGGTGTTTTAAAAACTTTTATTTTATTTTTAGTCTCGTGTGAAGGGTGAGATAATATAGATGTTATAATTTATACTATTTCTTAATTATAATACACTCCAAGTGTTTCCAGCTCTGGAGCAGCCTGGGGCAGTGGAAGGTGTCCCTGCCCATGGCAGGGGGGCTCTGGATGAGCTTTAAGGTCCCTTCCCACCCCCCCAAGTGTGGGATTTTATGGTTCTGCGTGTCAGAGAGAGCAGGGACAGGGCTGTGTGCGCTGTGGTTTGCAGCTGGATTGCAGCACATCTGTCTGCAGCTCTGAGCAGAGCAGGAGCCGCTGCTGGGGCCTCCCCTCGCTGCCGGCTGCAATCAGGCGGCTCAGGGTTTCCCTCGGAGGCCTCGGGTGGGGAAGGAGGGCCGTGTGCCTACCAGCAGGGCCATTGTCAGGCTCTGCAGGGACTCGAGTCCCAGCAGCAGGGGCTGGGCCACCTCCCCTCCTCAGCCAGGGCCAGCAGCTGCACCGCAGATAAGAACAAGATAAGGACCCCCCTTCTGTCCCTCGTGCTCGTGGAATAAGGCAGGGATTTAATCCTGCTTATCTGGGAGGGCTGGGAGAGGCTGGCTGGCTGTGCAGCAGCCCCGCCGAGAGGAGAGGAGCCCAGCAGAGGAGCAGCAGCGGCTGCGCTCGTTTGGGACCCGTGCGGGGACCGGGAGAGCCTCGGGAGGAGCCTCTGAGAGAGGCAGGAGGGGCTGGGAGGGCAGAGAGCAGACACAGGGCTGAGCACAGCCCAGAACACCCGGAGCTGCTGCAGTCAGGCAGACTGAGCTGCCCGGTGGGCATGGGGAGGGGAGGAGGGATGGGAAGATGGGGAGATGGGGAGATGGGGAGGAATGGAGGGATGGAGGGATGGAGGAATGGAGGGATGGGGAAATGGGGAGAGATGGAGGGATGCAGGGATGGAGAGATGGAGAGATGGAGGGATGGAGGGATGCAGGGATGCAGGGATGCAGGGATGCAGGGCTGGAGAGATGGAGGGATGCAGGGATGGAGGGATGCAGGGATGGAGAGATGGAGAGATGGAGAGATGGAGAGATGGAAGGATGCAGGGATGGAGGCATGCAGGGCTGGAGAGATGGAGGGATGCAGGGATGGAGAGATGGAGAGATGGAGGGATGGAGGGACGGAGAGATGGAGGCATGCAGGGATGGAGAGATGGAGGGATGCCGGGATGCAGGGATGGAGAGATGGAGGGATTCAGGGATGCAGGGATGGAGGGATGCAGGGATGGAGGGATGGAGAGATGGAGGGATGGAGGGATGCCGGGATGCAGGGATGCAGGGATGGGCTCTGAGCGAGCAGCAGCAGCTGGATGCAGACAGGGAGTGGCAGGCGTCAGGGAGTCACCTCAGGTGTGCCCAGAACCTGAACGCTCGTGCCATGCCGGCTCCCTGGCACCGCAGAGACACCGGAGTTGCGCTCAGCCCTGCCCAGGAGGGCTGAATTCCTAATTCCCCTTCATGAATATGCACAGTGAGCACCGGAGCGCTCTCCAATCCGGCCCCGGCAGCACAGCCATGTGATTTAACGTGACTGATCGCCCTGTGCCCAGCGCACAGCCCACACGAAATACCCACAGGATCCACACAGTTAAATTATTTGAAGGAAAACGCAGCTCTCACATAATTTTCCCTCACAATCAGTACAATCGCAGGCAGGCCTGCAAATATTCTGTGCATGGGAAGGAGCTGATTCTCTCCGGGGAGCTCCCTGCCCTGCTCTCAGAAAAACGCCTCCTACAGCAACGCCTTCAACAGGTTTCTGTGCGAGGAGTGTGGTCTTCGTTATCAGACTGCTTTATACAGTTATCACCCCGAACTCCTCTGCAGCGTAAACATATCATTCCTGGGAGAAGCTGTCAGGGAGGGCCAGGCTGCAGCCTGCAATTAGAGCCCCAAACAATGCAGCCCAATAAATCACCAGCACCACGGCCGGTCAGTGTCGCCAAGCGTGGAGTGAGGATCTTAATTACATTTAGACCAAACAAGTGGTAGATTATTTATGGGATACTGGAAGTGCCTGACAATGGGTACAAAGTCATTCCACACGCATCCCTGGGCATTTCAGAGTCCAGGTAAAGAGGCAGGGAAAGAGAGGGAAAGAAGTGGAGCCAATATTCATCACCGAGCAAAATTGGAAGGGAAAGAGCTGTTGCTTTAAATAAGACCCAACTGCATCATCAATTTAAAAGCAATAGCAGCAGCTTCTGGAGAAAGCAGCAGCTGCCACAGGTGGCCAAACAGCTGGAGAGCTGCCAGCACCCACAGAGCCACCAGGACCCGCTGCTCTGTGGCTCAGCTTTAACCCCTGTGCTCAGCGCCTGCAGAGAGCCCTGCTGCACCCAGGGGCTGTGTGGGCAAGGGGGGATCTGTTCTGCACTTTATCTGGCCTGCAGCTGGACTTCAGCCCCTTCCAGATGTGGCCTAGAAGATGCAAGCTGGCTGGGGAAGCTCAGGGATCAGCTGGGGCCACGTGGATCTGCCTCCAGGCATGGAGTATCCCAGGGCTCCTGGATCCTCAGAGCAATGCTGTGCTTGAGGCCCAGCTTGGTGCATCTCGCCAGGGCAGTGACCCTAAAGAGCAGAAGCTCCTCTTTGCCCAGGGTTTTTCAGAAAGAGCTGTGCTTGTCCCTGTGCTGTTTAGAGAGAGGAATCCTCCTGGAAAAGCTGTTTGCTCACAAGAGCTTTCTCCAGGGAAAGATCCTGGAAGATGAGAGGGTCTGTCCACTGCCCTGGGCTGAAACAGCCCCTGTAAAGCTGTTAGAGGGTCAGGAGTGTTGGCTGTGGCTGGACTACAGACCTGCAGTCCCTGGTCACTCCGGGCCTTGCAGCCAGACTGGGGTGCAGGGGATTCCTGTCCATGTCAGAAAATCCCAGAGGCTGTGAATGAGCTCACAGTGTGGAACCACAGAATCACAGAACACCCTGAGCTAGAGGGGACCCACAGGATGATCCAGTCCAGCCCTGGCCCTGCCCAGACCCCCCAACAAAACCACCCTGGGCATCCCTGCAGCTCTGGCAGCCTCGGGGCCGTGCCCATTCCCTGGGGAGCCTGGGCAGTGCCAGCACCCTCTGGGGGAAGAACCTTGCCCTGCTCTCCAGCCTGAGCTGCCCTGGCCCAGCTCCAGCCGTGCCCTGGCTGCTGTCCCTGTCCCAGAGCAGGGATGGGAGCTGCCCCTCGGGAGGAGCTGCAGATCCCTGAGTTCTGCCCTCGGTGTGCCCTGCTCCAGGATGAGTGCACCGCCATTCCTGGGTCTCCTCATGTGACCTAAAGCCAGGTGTGACCTAAAGCCAGGTGTGACCTGATGCCACCAGGCTGGTGGTGCAGTGCTGGTCCCCCGTGCATCAGGGAGAGGCTGGAGCAGGAGGGCTGTGGAGGCACAGCCAGGCTCCAGAGGGGGATGCTCTGGTGTTACACAGCTCACCCAGACCCCTGCGAGCTGCTGAGAGCCCCGGGGCACTCAGGCCACCAGCTGGAACATGAACATTGTCAGCACCATGAACGGGCTCACAGCAGGGGCACGCTGCCCCCAGCCCCCCCAGCAGACCTCGGGCTGTGACATTGCCAGAGCCACGCCTGTCCCCAGCCCTGGCTGCTCTCAGTGACCGTCTGGCCGCTGTCCCCGCGGCTCTGTCTGTCTGTGGCACTCGAGGGCTGTCTGTCCCCAGCGCTGGCTGCTCTCAGTGACCGTCTGGCCGCTGTCCCCGCGGCTCTGTCTGTCTGTGGCACTCGAGGGCTGTCTGTCCCCCAGCCCCTGTGTGGGCCCAGGCCCTGCTGCACAGCCTGGGGCTCAGGGCTCACACGGGCCCTGCTTGTCTAGACAGCAGCAGGGGGTGGCTCTGGGCGTCCTTGAGCCCACGGCTGGCCAAAGTAGGTCAGATGAGTCTGTTCTACCGGCAGCTGCTCATGGCTGCTGACCCTCTGCTGTGGACACGTCCTTCCAGCTGAGCTGAAATCGGGCAAGGTGATCCCATCTCCAGCAGCCGCTGGGCCTTCTGCCGGCCCTTCGGCTCCCTGTGCCATCCCCTCCGCGTCTGAGGGCTCAGACACATTTTCAGTCTCATGTGAAGGGTGAGATAATGTAGATGTTGTAATTCACACCACCATAATCAGAAGCCAACTATTTCTTACTTGTAATACACTCCAAGTGTTCCTGGCCTGGCTGCAGGGCTTGCCAGGCTCCTCACACGGTGGCTGTCAGCTCAGCAGCAATTCCAGGCAGCCAGTCTGTGGATTTTTTAGGACATCCTGAGGATCTGGCCCAGCTTTTCAGGCCTAGCAGGGTGGCATGGGCAGTGGCATCCATGCCTGCAGTACCGAGGACCACAGGTATCAGTCACACTGCCCATAAATAAGGGATAACCCCCACAAATGTGCATTTGTTCACCCAGCAGGACCAAATGTTTCCCTTCCTCTGTGCCATGAGACCCCGGGTGTGGAGCCAGCCCAGCAGGGCAGCCCCATCCTGGGGATGGGGAAGAGGCTGCGCTGCCTGCAGAGAGCTGAGACAGGACCCTTCCAGCTCTGGGGTGGTATTAGGTGACACAAAGCCCTAATTGCCCACTGGCCAAGCTGACAAGCCCAGCTGATCCCAGGCACTGATCCAAGGCCACAACACACCACGAGGTGCCCAAACTCCTGACTGATGCCAAGGTCATGGCAAGGCAAGCGAGGGGGAAGACTGGGAGCCCACTCCTTGCTGGGGTTCCTCAGCAGTGCTGGCCCACCTGCAGCCCCTGGGCTCCCGTCCAGGCCAGAGCCAGCTGGGGACAGGGATGTCCCGGTGTCCTCACACGCCGGAGGTCACCACATTTCTCCTCACAGAGAAAAGCAAGGCACAGTTCTTCCCAGGAATATTTCTGGGTTTCACATTCTTATCTCATTTGCTGTGCCTGTGTTTGTGCACAAGTAGAATGCAATATGGAGATGGTTCACCCAAAGTGATGGTGTTTTGTTCCCTTGGCCTGTCAGGGCCAGGGGTCTGTGTGTGTGTGTGTGTGTGTGTGGGTGTGTGTGTGTGGGGACTGTCAGGACAGTGACCAGATTCTGTGCAGAGTGTGCAGGGTTAAGTTTTTGGCAGATTCAGTTTAGATGGAATGCAATATAGTGTAATATAGTCTAGAATAATATAGTATAACAAAGTAATTAATTAGCCTTCTGATATCAATGGAGTCCTCCCCATCATTCCTCCCTGCCACAGGCGTGTCCTGTTCCGATATCCGGATGCCTCTCAGAGGGTGCGGAGCACTCGGAGGAATGCGGAGCTGACGCTCTCCCCCCTCTCCATCCCCGTTCCCGTCTCAGCCGCCGACAGGCAGTAAAAGACCCTTCGCAGTTGTCAAGGCAACGCCGGATCACGGAGCCGGTGCCGTGAAGTGGCAGCAGCCGGGGGCTCTGCTCCGCTCTCCCCTGTCTCCATCTCCAGCGCTCCCCTCTCGGGGCCGCTGCCGCTGCCGGCGATGCTGCTCCGGGGCAGCCCTGGGGAGGCGCCGGCCCAGCCCCGCTGCTCCCGGGCCGCTGCTCGCAGGGGGGTGAGCGGTGATGTGGGACAGCCCCACTGCCCTCGTGTCCCCGCTTCTGCCCTGACCCCCCCTTCCCTGCAGGCTGTGACCCCACCGGCGCGCCCCACAGCACCCACCCTGTGCCGGATGAGAGCTCCACGAGCCTGCTCCAGCACAGAGGGGGTTCCACGGGGGCTGGCTGCAGCCCGGGGGGTGCCCAGCAGTGTCACCCTGCCATGTCCCTACTGGAGTCTGCCATGTCCCTGCTGGGATCTGCCACAGGCAGAGCGAACCCCGCCTTGGGCAGCCCAGCAGGGGCCACCCCCCTGCAGCTCCCCCCTTCCCCAGCCTGCAGGGGGATTGTGGAAGGAATCCCATAATTTGTCCTTGTGGGTGGAACCTGTCCAGAAGGAAATGCAGCTCTCTCCATCCCCAGTGATGCCTTGGGAAGGGTGACCTGGAACAGAGACCAGACTGAGCTAAACAATAGAGCAGGGATTTATTGGAAGGATCTCCTCCATGGATCCACCTTGGGCAGTACCAGAGCCCAGCCAGGGCTGCACCCAAGGTGAACCAAAATGGTCCCAAAATGCACGAGCGGGCACGGGGTCTGTCCCTTGGATCAGCTCTGCTCCATTTGCACCTTGCAGTTCATTGTCCCATTCCAGCCCCAGCCCAGGCACTCCCACCCTGCTTGTTTTTCTCTCTCCAGCCCACGCTGTTTGTGCTCCTGGGCTGAGATTTGGATCATTTGTCCTTGGTGCCCAGCTGGAGCAGGAATTGTCTTGTCTCCCTGCTCTGTGCAGAGAGCTCACCATCCCATAATGTGAAGCCCAGACCCACACACTAAAGCGGCACAGAACCTGAAAAATAGAAAAGCTAAACCTGGGGCATCTAGGCCAAGAGCATCCCTTCTGTTGGGGGAAGCACAACAGCTCCTGGGCACGGTGGACCGGGTGGGGATGAGCCTTTGCAGATGTTTCCTACAGGTCAGGCTCCCACAGAGACCAACAAAATCTGAAGACAAGGAGAGTTCCCTTTGGCAGCAGCCCTCCTGGAAGGGCCTTGCTGGGAATGCTGGATGCATCTGGGCATGAGCAGCAAGAGGGGAAAATTCCCTGGATGTAGAGGAGTGGGTGGGCTGATGCCAGGGGCTCTGGAGGAGACAGCTGGTGCAGGGCTGCCCACGTGTCTTTGTCAAGTCTCAAAACAGCCCAGGGGCCCTGGGATCTGGACATCACCTCTGTGTCCAGGCATCACCTCTGAGCCCTGCTGTTGGCACTGCTGAGGGTTCACTCCTGATGGACACAGCCTCAAGCTGCCCCAAGGGAGATACAGGTTGGATATTAGGGAAAAGAGTGATAAAGTTCTGGAATGTTCTGCCCGGGGAGGTGGTGCAGTCACCATCCCTGGGTGTGTTTAACAAAGCCTGGATGTGGCACTGGGTGCCAGGGTTGAGTTGAGGTGTTGGGGCTGGGTTGGACTCGATGAGCTTGAAGGTCTCTTCCAACCCAGTGATTCTGGGAATTCTGTGAGTGCTGTGATTCTGTGTGAGTGGGAGCTGCACACCTGCCCTGCTCCCTGCCAGGTGTGGGGTGCTCTAGGGCCAGCCCTACACTGGGGAAAGCAGCAGGGGGATCATTCCCATGGCAGAATGGGGTTTGGAGCAGGGCAGTGCAGTCACAGACCATGGAGATGGTGGGGACCACGAGCTCTTGTCGCAGGCCAGGTGCCAGCATTCCCCCCTGCCTGTCCCCCTGTGTGGCCCTGCCAGGCAGGTGTGTCCCCAGAGAAAGGTGCTAAAACCAGACCTGTGAGCGTGGCCAGGCTCAGCACAGGGGCTGTGGGAGCAGATGCTCCTCCTCGATGTGTTTGGCATTTCCTGGTGCTCTCTCTCCAGGGAAATGATTGCTCTGCTCGGAGGGATCTATAAATAGACACTGCCCACAAACCTGCACTCCCCAGGGCCAGGACATGGCAGGAGCTCGGGGACTCCTGCCATAGCTGACACCCAGCCCCCAGCAGGTCCCCTGCCCTGCCCAGCCTTCCTCTGCCTCGCAGGAGGGAAGGACACCAGTGAGATTCACTTTTTCTCAGGTAGGCAGTGTCTGGCAGAGAGAAGGAGACAGGATCTCTTTGTGGTGCACAGACACTTGGGGTGGCATTGCCCTTGGTGTCACATCACTGCTGGCTGAAGCCCCCTCCCCACAGGAGTGCTTTGGGCTGGGGGCCACTTGTGCATCCCTGTGCCCACAGACCAGCAGTGTTAGTCACCAAGGGCTGTCCCCACTGTGCCCTCCTTGGGCTGGGGAGCCACATCCTGGGAACAGGGACAGCCAGGGACAGCTCCCCTCTTCCCTGTCCCCTTTGGGACAGGCAGTCCCAGGCAGCCTGGTGGGTGGGCACTGCTGTGCCTGGGCTAACACCACCCCTGGGAAGGGTTGATCCAGAGGCTTTCCACCGCTTTGCAATCCCAAATCGAAAAATTACAAGCCAGAGGAATTGGAAAAGGGAGTTAGAGAGAATGCCAGTCAAGATCTGAGCTCTTAAAGCACTTGGGCTCAGACTGAGAAAGGATTTAAACCCACAGCAGTCAGCCTGCTCAGGGCTGGGTCTGCAGCGTGCCTGTGGTGAGGCTCTCCCCAGCCATGAACCCGGGACACGCCTGTGCTCCTGGAAAGCTCCTGCTGCTTCCTCAGCACACCCCTCTGCTCCTGGGGAGCTGCTGCTGCTGGTCCAGCACATCCCTGTGCTCCTGAGGAACTTCTGCTGCTGGTCCAGCACATCCCTCTGCTCCTGAGGAGCTTCTGCTGCTTCCCCAGCCCATCCCTGTGCTCCTGGGGAGCTGCTGCTGCTTTCTCAGCCCATCCCTGTGCTCCTGGGGAGCTGCTGCTGCTCTCCCAGCATGGTTGCCACCCCACAGACTGCACACAGCCTGCCCCGAGCCAGCTGGGAGGTGCCACCTTCCCCTCGAGGGATCAGCCCTGCACAGTAACCACAGTTGGGATGGTGGCTGTGCCTCCCCACAGACTTCACAGATCAGGCAAAAACAGTCCCTGGGATCAAAGGCAGGCCTCTGCCAGGGAAATGAGAGCATGAGGAGGAGCCCAGAGGCAGCCACGGTCTGGGGACTCTCTGCCATGCAGGATGCACGCTGAGGTCTCGGTGAGCACTGGGCTGTCCATCCCTGGTGTCCAGCCCTGAGGGGACACCACGGCCTCATGAAGAGGCTTGAACCTGCAGCACATCCTGCCACGGGTGCCCAGGGACACACCCGGGCTCTCCCTGGAGCAGAGGGGACAGACAGGACAGACAGGACAGAGGACAGAGAACAGAGGACAGACAGGACAGAGGACAGAGAGGACAGACAGGACAGAGAGGACAGAGAGGACAGAGGGCAGACAGGACAGACAGGACAGAGGACAGAGAGGACAGAGAGAACAGAGAGGACAGACAGGACAGACAGGACAGACAGGACAGAGGGCAGACAGGACAGAGAGGACAGACAGGACAGAGGACAGAGGACAGACAGGACAGACACCCCCGGCAGGAGCCGGGCAGACGCTCCCAGCTCTGCTCCTGCCGGGGCTGTTGGAGGGAGGGGACCTCGGCGAGGCGGGCACAGCTGGCAGGGACGGGCAGGATGCAGCCGGTGGGTGAGTCCCGCACAGAGGGGCCCTGCCAGCAGGCAGGAGGATGCCAGCGGCGGGAGGCTTTCCGTAACGCATCCCCCGCTGCGCCCTGCGCGATGACGAGCTTCCTCGGAAAGGAGGGGACGGGGCGAGAGCGACCTTCCCACCCCGGCAGCCTGGAAAGCCTCACCCAGGCGATGCCAGGACGCGTTGTATCCCGTTGCCGCGGCAACCGGCATCTCCCGGAGCCGAGGTGGGCGTGTGCGGAGCCGTGGCACGGCAGCCAGGCGCGGTGTGACCCCGGCCGGTGGCACAGCGGAGAGCAGGGTGCGCTCAGGGGTCACCCGTGCGGGGTGCGGGGCACCGGGGGTGGCACCGGCGTGGGCAGCAGCACCTTCAGCGCACTCCAGAGCCTGGCACAGCCCCGCTGGAGGGATGGGAAGACACGGACCTGCAGGATGGGGCACCCACAGAATCCTCGCTCGGGGGGTGGGGGTGCACAGAGGGGCTGCACAGCGCGAGCGGTGACATCCCCTTCCACAGCACAGGGACAGCCCTGCCCGGGGCTGGCCTCCTGCCTGCTCCAGCTGCCTTTGCAGCTTCCCTCCTCCTCAGAAAGGCTGGAGGGCTCTCCCTGGAATGTCCCAAAGAAGCCCAAACCCCTCAGTTGTGCCTGCCTGGGCACAGCGCTGTGGCTTCATGGGGTGCTCACCCAGGGGTCCTTTGCAGATCCTGCGTGGCCGCGTTTTCCCAAGGACAGCTCAGGGCTGTGCCAAGCCCTGGGGTTTGTTCCTCCTGGCATGCCTGGCACAGGGGAAAACTCTCCGTGGCTGGACTCGAGGAAGGAGGAGTCAGCTTCCGCCTGTCGCGTGTTTGAAGTGACACCTACCAGGCAGCAAGGTCAACGAGACCAAATTACCAAATTTTTCCATCACAACTTGCTAGAGAACGGAAATGTTTCAACCCAGCAGTGGAATATTATCCCTTCTACTCCTCCCAGCTGGAGTGACTATGGTTTTCCTCAAAAAAAAAAAAAAATTACCTTGTGGGAATTACCTTGTGGGTTTGCTGTCACATCATCCCCCTTCTTTGCTTGGTGCTTGGGGTGGAAAAGGGGATGGAAAGGGAGAAGGTTTGAGGTAGGAGAAAACAAAAAAACTAACCCCCAAAAGCTGTGTTTAATTTATTGAAAAATTATGAGGAAAACCAAAAATGCATCTGAAATCCCTTTCAACATGAGCAACTTTCTACCAGGCACCCTCATGTGAGCAGCACCACAGCCTTTCCCCGGCGCTGGCTTTCACTGGAAAGCCCTTTTCCAGCAGAACGTCCCTCGGTGGAGCTGTCCCCGTGTCGCAGCCGCAGCCGCAGCCTCCCCAGCCGGGCTCGTTCGTGCCGGCAGGAGCAGCCGCGCTGCCGGGGGTGACCCTGCCCCGCCGACATCACACACACGGCACAGCCCCGAGCCTGCAGAGCCTGCTGCAGCTCAAATCCTGGCACAGGATACTCAGCCCCACTCCAGCCCTCGAAAAAAAAAAAAAAAGATTAATTCCTCTTCTAGCCAATTCCAGCCAATTTATCCTGCTGCATCCACCCAGCTCCAGCGAGATCTCACTGGAGGCATCAGGGTGGGGATGTGGAAAGCAAAGGGAGTGAAATCTGCTCTTCTGGAAGCAATAAATGCCTCCTGCCTTTTCCAGGCACTTCCTGACCTTGCTGCAGCTGATGGGCAAGTTTATGATCCTGCATTTTAGCTAAATGGAAGAGGCAATTATTCTTCCTTTTGGATTGAAGTGATTTGAGGAACAGAAATGCTAAACAAGTGGAGAGCCTGGCAAAAGCCAGCCCAGGAGGAAAAGTGGGGTCTCCTAGGAGAAGATATGGAGATGGAAGGGCTGGCAGAAGGCAGCTGTGGAGCAGAGGGCAAGCTGCAGGGATGCTGAAGGGAGTGGGGCTGGGTGGCCCAGCAGTGGCACAGCTGACAGGGGAAGCCCCACGGAGCGGCCCCCAGCCCCAGCCCAGTGCCAGCAAAGGGCTGTGCCAGGGAAATCCCTGCTCCTTCATGCCTGGAGCAGCTCCCGTGGCCTCGGGGCTCGTGCATCACTCAGACCTGGGATATCTGCACAGCAAAAGCCCTGACGTGTGCCAGCACCTCTGCCCTGCTGAGCTGGAGCCCTCCCCTCCTCCCCTGCAGGGCTGGCAGCTGCTCCCCAGCCTCACCCAGAGCAGCAGGAATTCACCTCAGCAAGCAGCTGGGGAGAGGAGAGGGGCCCTGAGCTCAGCTGCACAGGACATGGGCACAGAGGGGACAGAGGCCACGGGAGCCCAGGGACATGGGCACAGAGGGGACAGAGGCCACGGGAGCCCAGGGACATGGGCACAGAGGGGACAGAGGCCATGGGAGCCCAGGGACATGGGCACAGAGGGGACAGAGGCCATGGGAGCCCAGGGACATGGGCACAGAGGGGACAGAGGCCATGGGAGCACAGGGACATGGGCACAGAGGACACAGAGGCCTCACCAGCCCTGGAGCAGGGCAGATCTGGAGCAGATTTCACAGGGACAGGAGTTCCCAAATCCTTTCCTCTCGTATTCCCACCCATCAGTGGAAAGGAGGAAGGAGGCTGGGAGGACCAGGACCTTCTCCCTTTAAGCTCCTGCTCCTGCTCCCCGTGCAGGGCACAGGGGTGGGACCCTGCTCCCTCTGTCCTGCTGCAGTGCCAGGCTGAGCCTCCTGTGGCACAGCACCACGCTGTCCTGAGTTGTCACCTGTGTGAAGCCACCTGGGGTGTCCCCGCAGCCTCCACCTGCACAGATGTGCCTCAGCTCAGGCACTGCTGGCAGCACCCGGGCCAGCAGAAGGTGCCCGTTTCTCACTGTGGGGTGGAAAATGCCAGACTCGAGAAGAGAACACAGCCTGTGAGCCCAGGCTGAGAGCCACTGCTGTGCCATCCTGCTTGGGAATCACTGCCGTGCCATCCTGCCAGAGAGAGCCACTGCCGTGCCATCCTGCCAGGGAGCCACTGCCGTGCCATCCTGCCAGAGAGAGAGCCACTGCTGTGCCATCCTGCATGGGAATCACTGCTGTGCCATGCTGCATGGGAGCCACTGCCGTGCCATCCTGCATGGGAATCACTGCTGTGCCATCCTGCCAGAGCCACTGCTGTGCCATCCTGCTTGGGAATCACTGCTGTGCCATCCTGCATGGGAGCCACTGCTGTGCCATCCTGCATGGGAATCACTGCTGTGCCATGCTGCATGGGAGCCACTGCTGTGCCATCCTGCCAGAGCCACTGCTGTGCCATCCTGCCAGAGAGACCCACTGCTGTGCCATCCTGCCAGAGCCACTGCTGTGCCATCCTGCTTGGGAATCACTGCTGTGCCATCCTGCTTGGGAATCACTGCTGTGCCATCCTGCATGGGAGCCACTGCTGTGCCATCCTGCCAGAGTCACTGCTGTGCCATCCTGCATGGGAGCCACTGCTGTGCCATCCTGCTTGGGAATCACTGCTGTGCCATCCTGCCAGAGCCACTGCTGTGCCATCCTGCATGGGAGCCACTGCTGTGCCATCCTGCCAGACCTCCTGGTGACCCTCACCCATGGGCAGAGGTGCTGGGAACCTCACAGGGATGTTCCTCACAGTGAAACCAGTGTGGTCACTGCTGAGGGCAAAATTCTGCCTCTTCAGCCCAAAACAGAGCAAAGATGGGTTGATGTGGATTTCCCTGTGGACCAGCTCTGACCTGGACCCTCAAACTGGAGCATGCCAGGGCCCTGCTGTCCTTTCCCAGGGAAGGACAAACTGCAGCACAGTTTCTCTTGGGGCTTTGCTGTTTCCTCCCTGATGACTCTCTCAACCCCCAGCAAGTTTTTTTTGTTCTTTTCTTCTACTTTTCTGCCTGTCTCTGACCCCAGCAGAGATCTCGTCTGGGATGGGCTCCTGGGAGAGAGGTGCCCACAGGGTGAAGATGCAGAAGCCCCGGGCACAGGGATGGGCATAATTAACAGGATGCCCGTAATTAACATCTCCTGAAGTACAGACAAAGCTCAGGAGTCATTTCCTTGCTGGAGCCTCTCCAGGTGGCCCCGACTAAGATCTCCCCACCTGGGTGAGGATTCTGTGGCTTTACACAAACCCAGCACAGGGACTTTTGCTGGGGTTCTGTAAAGAAACACAAGAAAGGTGCTGAGGGTGTCCAGAGGAGGCCACTGAGTTAATCCCAGCCTGGAGAGCTGGGGGTGCTCCCCTGGAGAGGAGAAGGCTCCAGGGAGAGCTCAGAGCCCTTGCAGGGCCTGAAGGGGCTCCAGGAGAGCTGCAGAGGGACTGGGGACAAGGCCTGCAGGGACAGCACACAGGGAATGGCTCCCAGTGCCAGAGGGCAGGGCTGGATGGGATCTTGGCAATGAGGAATTGTTCCCTGGCAGGGTGGGCAGGGGCTGGGCTGGAATTGCCAGAGCAGCTGGGGCTGCCCCTGGATCCCTGGCAGTGCCCAAGGCCAGGCTGGACACTGGGGCTGGGAGCACCTGGGACAGTGGGAGGTGTCCCTGCCATGGCAGGGGTGGGGTGGGATGAGCTTTAAAGTCTCTTCAATCCCAAACCTTTTTGTATTTCCATGATTTTCCCCTCCCGTTCACCTGGGTCTGTCCCAGTGCAGAAACAGAGCAGAGACCCTCAGCTCAATTCTGGATTTTAAGCACCACCTCAAACCCCTCCTGCTCCAGCATCAATTCCCTTTCCCAGGGTGCTCCCAATGAACACAAATCCCACAGCACCAAAGCCAGGAGTGGGACTGGGGGACAATCCCAGCCCAGGCGGGTTCTGTGTCCCTGGGAGGGGACAGAACAGGGCAGCCCTGGTGCTGCTCCTGTCACAGGCACATCCTGCCCAAGAGAGATTCCTGCAAGAAATTCCTCCTCTGTGGATAAGTCCAAGCAAATAAAGCCACTTGGAAGGAGCTGCTTTTCTTTTGGCAGCGAAAAGGTGCAGAACAAATATGTTTTTAATAAACATTTTGACTGAAATTGAGCTTTCTCACCGCAGGAATTTGATTCTTGTCATAATTGCACTTTTCAAGGGGAAAAAATAGGTGTTTGGTCAGGTGGCTGGGATGGCAGTGAGCATCACACCCTGGGTAGCCGGGTCCTGCAGGGATGAGCAGAGGCTCAGGGCACGACAGCTCTGCCTGCCCAGCATGGGCTGACAGGGGGAGGGCAGGGCAGGGCAGGGCAGGGCTTTCCTGCCTGCTGCCCCTCATTTCCAGGGCTGCAGGTGGGAGCAGGGGCAGCCCCCCGGGATCTGCCTCCTGCAGCCCTGCTCACCCCCAGGCACTGCCAGGGGACAAGCAGGGGTGCCAGAGGTGGTACGGAGAGCAGGACCCTGCTGGCCCTGCTGAGCCTGGCCTCCAGAGCTGCCGATACCAGTCCTGGAGCTGGGATGATGCTGGGAAAGGTGTACAGTGGATATTTTCACCCCTGACAAGGGGAGAGAGAATGATGAGGACTCCATCTGATCAGAAGGCTAATTAATTGCTTTATTATACTATATTATTCTATACTGTATTACACTATGTTACATTACATCTAAACTGAATCTGCCAAGCTCTCAACTCTGCACACACTGCACAGAATCTCATGACTGTCCCGACACACACACACACACACCTGGCCCTGACAGGCCAAGGAAACAAAACACCATCACTTTGGGTAAACCATCTCCATATTGCATTCTACTTTGGCACAACACAGGCACAGCAAATGAGATAAGAATTGTTTTTCCTTTCTCTGAGGTTCAGAGAATGTGAAACCCAGAAATATTCTTGGGAAGAATTGTGCCCTGCTTTTCTCTGTGAAGAGAAATGTGGCTACCAAGATGGACTGGGAAAAGCCTGGAGGAGAGAAGGTTTGGGGGTGACCTAACTGCAGCCTTCCAGCACCTGAAGGGAGACAACAAGAAACATGGAAAGGACAATTTAAAAGGGCCTGAAGGGACAGAATAGGGGGAATGGTTTCACATGGACAGAGGACAGAGTTGGGTGGGATGTTGTGAAGGAATTGAGGGTGGGGAGGCCCTGGAATGGAATTCCCAGAGAAGCTGTGGCTGTCCCATCCCTGGCGGTGTCCAAGGCCAAGGCTGGATGGGGCTTGGAGCAACCTGGGAGAGTGGAAGGTGTCCCTGGCCAGGACAGGGGTGTGACTGGATGGGCTTTAAGGCCTTTTCCAACCCAAACCATTCCATGATTCCACGATTCTATGACTGACCAGGGACTGGGTGCCTGGTGCTGCTCTGCATGAGAGCCTGTGGGTATGGGAATGGCTGTTGCTCCTCTTAGGGCCGTGCAGAATGAAGGCATCCAGCTCTTCCCTGGTTCATGGCTCTGGTTCCAGCTCTTCCCTGGTTTTCTGGCTCAGCCAGGCTCCAGCCTGCAGCTGGAACCAGGTTCCCAGTGCAGCTCTTCCCTTCCCTCACCCATGCGCTGAGAGGAGCCCCTGGTGCCCTGGGGGGGCTGGTGGGAGTCTGGCCCGTGTTCCCGGTGCTGCAGGAGCCGGGCTGGGGCTGGCCAGGCTGGCTGATGGCAGTAAATGAGTGAGGAGCACATCCAGGCTGGCTGATGGCAATAAATGAGTGAGGAGCACATCTGCACGCAGCGGAGCCGCTCCCTGCCAAGCCGCTGCACGGCAGGACCACTCTCATCTGTCTCTCTTTAACAGGAACAAATGGAAATGAGCGAATCAATTAACACAGCACATTAGCAAAATGTCAGAGCCTCCCCATCGCACTTAACCCTTCCCTCAGCACGGGCTGAGGCAGCAGCGGGGTCACCCCGGCCCCATCCTGGCTGCAGCCGGCAGAACCCCTCCCCATCTGCCCAGGGAGCAGAGCCTGGGGCTGGGGGGGAGGGGGGGGCAGCTGGGACCCCTCCCTGGGGATGGAATGTAAAAAAGGATGTGTTAAAGGAAAGAGTGGATGTGGCCATGGTGAGTGACTCAGTGCTGTGGTTTAGTTGATGAGGAGGAGTTGGGTCATGGGTTGGACTTGATGATTTCAAAGGTCTTTTGCAGCCTAGTCCATCCTGGGAGTCTGTGGTTCTGGGAATGGGAGCTGTGGCACACAGCACGGCTGCTTTGCAGCTCCTGCAGACCCTCCTGGCTGTGGAGAGGAGCTGGCAGCACATTCCCTCTGCAGCAGGGACATGCCTGGGTGCCAGCTCCTTCACGTCCCCATCCTTGCCTGGAGCAGCCCCAGGGAGGGCTGGATGTGGCCGAGGTCCCCACATGCAGAGCACCTGTGGGTGCAGAATGGTGCAGGGGCCTGGGCCAGCCCAGCTGGGAGCGGGGCCTGTCTGCTGGCATGGATCTCACAGCTGTGACCCCTGTGCCACTGTGGGACACGAGGTGACAGCCTCAGAAGATCCCTTGTCCCTGCACAGCAGCCCTGGCACACGTGTGAGCAACAGGAGCACCGAGCCCTCTCCTCGTGTGTGCCAGTAAGTGCCAGAGGCAACAGGAGAGCTGCTCTAAGACATAATAAACCCTCATCAGCTAATTAATAATTAGAGACACTTGTGCCTGAAAGCCTGGCTCCAGTGGTGGGATGATGCACCTCAGCTCTCCTGCCAGGCACAGCCAGCAGATGTCCAAAGCAGGCGGGATCTCAGGGCTGGCATGGCCCCAGGCTGCAGGACACAGAGCTCCCAGCTTCCCACTCTCAGACACAGTGGCCACAGCTCCTCTCACTTCTCACAGCCCCTGTTGAGGAACAAACCCCCTGTGCCAGGGCCTGGGTGTCTGTCTGGGTCTGAACAGCCAGGTGTCTGCTGAGGAAGGCAGGAGCCTCCCCTGAAATGGAAAATGCAAACCCCCTCCCTCTGAATTATTGTCATTTTGAAATTAAGGGGCTCTCAGGCAAAGATATGGGAGCAGCAATAACAGTTCTGTACTAGGGAAATTAAAAGTACAAATGCAACAGTACAAACAAAGCCCTGCCCGAGTCAGAGCAGGCCCTGGCACGCTGTGGCTCAGGCTGGTGGCAGCAGTGCCATTCCATGGTGGCTGTGGCTGTGTGTTCTGTCCCCTCTGTCAGAGCTGGGGCAGCTCTCTGCTGCTCACGGGGCAGTTTTCTTTCTCTCTGCCACAGCCAATCCTCCCTGCAGGAGATCTCTGCTGCTCATGGCCACTGAGTGTCCCTGCAGGGCTGATCCAATTCCATCATCCCATGGGGAGATGCTGCGCCCAGGGCAGGAGCCAAGCATTCCTCCCTGGATCCAATCTGAGCCTGGCAGCAGCACAGCAGCCTTTGCCCCCTGCATTCCCAGAGGAGCAGCTTTCTGCTGCCCTGCATTGCCAGAGCAAGAGCAGGCCCATCTCCAGCAGCCCTGGAGCTGCAGAGGAAAACTCCAGCCTTGTGCAGGATCCCTGCTCCAGCAGAAGCACAGCTGGCACTGCAGGAGGGCTGAGCCACCATGGAATGGCACTGCTGCCACCAGCCTGAGCCACAGCGTGCCAGGGCCTGCTCTGACTCGGGCAGGGCTTTGTTTGTACTGTTGCATTTGTACTTTTAATTTCCCTAGTACAGAACTGTTATTCCTATTCCCATAGCTTTGCCTGAGAGCCCCTTAATGTCAAAAGTATAATAATTCAGAGGGAGGGGGTTTGCATTTTCCATTTCAGGGGAGGCTCCTGCCTTCCTCAGCAGACACCTGCCTGTTCACACCAAGACACAAGGCAAAGATGTGATGAACTCCAGGAAGTCAACACAGGGGCTCTGATTGCCTGGGACACCTCCCTAGCTCTGTGCCCCCCATCCAGCCTCTGTCACCACCCCTGCCCAGCCCAATGGCCAAGGGTCACACGGAACGTCCTGTAGGCAGGGCTGCATCAAGCCAGGTCCTTTCATCTTTATTTTCCCTGCTTTTATTCTTGCTCCAGACATACCCCACAGACAGTGCTGGTCGTGTCCCATGGTGCTCACAGCGACCCTTTGAAATGCTCCCAAAGCCAAGGGGGATCCCTCCTGAGCAGAGCAATCCCACCAGCCAAACTCCTGCATTGTGCTGCGGGGTGATTACCCACCTCAATGGCCTCTAATCCACTGCCACGGATTCCCACAGCAGCAGCGGGCTGGGCTCCCTGCTGCATACAAATCCCCGGCAGAATGGGGCCGGATTGTGGAGGCATCACCTCGATTAGGGGACGTGGCCCTGACAGCTCGGGGCACTTTGTGTCCGAGGCTCCCCGGCCCCAGAGCAGGGTGTGAGAACAGCCAGGGGCTGAAGCAATCCCTGCTGTGAATGAACCATGTCCTCGGTGCCCCTGGGCTCTCCCAGCTGGAGGTTTCAAAGCGGGGTGGACGCGGATCCGAGCTCAGCGATGCCCTGGGACAGGGCTGTCCCCTGCCCGGTCCCTCCCCGTTCTGGGATGCTGTCCTGGGGGCGTTTTGTGATGCTTGTATCCTCATTCGTCTGTTCAGCCCAGAAATAAGTTTTGCACCTTTAATACTGGTTCTGAGAGCGAACTGGGCAGAAGAAGCACAGTTTGCTTTCAGACACTGCACTCACCCCTCCACATTCCTGCTCCTGTGCTGTCTGCAGCACAGACAGACAGAGGGACAGAGCCTCCTTTGCTTTTAGTTCAGTTTTAGCTTGCTGAGGCAGAGAAGTTCCCTGGACTGTGTTTTTTCTTTTTCTTGGACCTGTTTAAACCTGCTCTGGACTGAGCACCCAGAAGAGCACCAGCAGCTCCACCTGTGGCCCACCAGGGCCTGGGCAGTGGTCAGCTCCCAGTGGGTGAGCTGAGCTGCAGCCCACGGAGGGACTTTCTGAGTTTGCCATCTCTTTTAGAGCCACAGGAGGTGTTATTGCTTAATATTGTTCATTTTTTGTGTTGCTGAATGCTTTACCTGTTAAATAAACATTTTTTTCCCACTTTTCTCCAAGGAAATCATTTCCCTGAACCAGCTGGGGGAGGGGCTGCTTGAATTTGCTTTCTAGAATAACCCCTTTGGAGTTTTTTCTCCCAAAATTGCCCTAAACCAGGACAAAGGCTCTGGAGAGGCTGTGTGTGGCTCAGTGGGGGCATCTGTAATCCGTGCCCCACTGGCCGTGCCAGCCCTGTCACGCTGCTCCGCAGGGGCTGTCAGGGCTGGGGGCTGCCGTGCTTAATGGGCATGGCAGGGCTGGCTGTGCTGAGTGACGTGTCAGACACCGAGCTGTGTGAGAGCTGGCACCGAGCTGCCTGCCAGCCCCATCCCGGGCATCCTGCGCCTCCTGCCCTGGAGCTCCTGGGCACGCTGGGATGGGGCAGTGAGGGGAGCTGTGAGCTCCTGCTGCCTGCTGCACCCCGGGGTCTCCAAGGAGCCCAGCAGAGCCAAGCTGAGACCAGGGTTGAGACAGAATTCACAGAATTCCCAAAATTTACAGAATTCTCAGAATCCCTGGGTTGGAAGAGACCTTCAAGCTCATCGAGTCCAACCCAGCCCCAACACCTCAACTCAACCCTGGCACCCAGCGCCACATCCAGGCTTTGTTAAACACACCCAGGGATGGTGACTGCACCCCGGGCAGAACATTCCAGAACTTTATCACTCTTTCTGTAAATTCTTTTTCCTAATACCCAACTTGTATTTCCCTTGGGGCAGCTTGAGACACTGGCCACTGGGCACAGGGGTCTCCAAGGAGCCCAGCAGAGCCAAGCTGAGACCAGGTGAGGGTCGAGCTGGCCACTGGGCAAGTGCCTTGGCTCTGGCCCTGCCTGCCGTCAAACAGCCAGGCTGAGCAAGCCTGTGCTCCAGGGCAGCCTGATTTAAACCACCGCAGCTTTCCAGGGTCTGGCCTCTTCTCCCAGTGAGCCTGAGTGCGCAGAGATGCCCACAGGCCTCTGCCACTTTTGGGCAGGATGAGGAGATGAGCAAACTCAGCAGCCCTACAGATCTGTGTTTGCCCACGGCTGCGGGGCTGTCCCTGCCCGGTGCAGGGTCCTTGTCTGCCCCTCCTGCTGTGTCCTCATGGCAGAAACCTCACAGACACAGCCAGAAGGGCAAAAAAAAGGCAGGAGAGGGATGGGGCGGTGAGAATCAGTCCCACAGGTGTGTGTGGTGGGCTGGCTGGTGGCTCCAGCTGATATCCTGCTGATACAGGGCAGCCAAGCCCATCCAGGACAAATTGAGCGCTGCTGGGAACAGGGACTCACTGGCAGGGGGACAGCACGGACTTCTCAGCCCAGGGTTACCTCAGGTGGAGTCCCAGCCCCAGCCCACCAGGAGATGGGTTTGGGGAGATGTGTTCTCCCTGCCGCCTCTCCCAGCTCAGGGGCAGCGCTGGTGCTGCTGGCCCCACAGAGGGGCAGCTGTGGAGGCAGGGTGTCACTCTGGCTCCCCAGGCTGGCAGTGGGACACCCCTCAGGGTCCCAGGGTGAGCCCCTCTCCCAGGGAAGGATGAGCCCAAGTTCAGCAGCTCCCCCACGAGCTGCATCCGCTGCCTCTCGTGGCTGGCACACAACCCCATCCACTGGCACTCGAAATGTATGTAAATTGGACATATTCCCCTCCATCTCTGGTACAGTTACAGTCGTGTTTGCAGTGCTCCAGTCCTCCAAGGGGGTTAAGGAGGGCAGTCCAGGCAGCCCCTGCACCCTGGCCGGCAGAGCTGGAGTGAGGCAGCTGCCTACAAAGCAGCCAGACCCTATGGATGTCTGTCCAGCAGTCTGTCCTTCCACCCACCCTCTGCAGCATCCCCCAGTGCAATGATACAGACACAGCTCCACCGGGACCTGTGCTCTGCAAGAGATGATGCACAACCTTTCTATTAAAAAAAAAAAAACTAAACAAAAAAACCACACATGGTAAGATTCATCCTTCCAAGCATGTTCACAATCCTTGACTAATCTGCTTCTCCATTCATATTTTTTATCTCTCCATCTCGCTCTCCTTCCCCCCTCCCTCCAGTGCCTCACCCCAGCTCTCTCCCAGAGCCTCCCCCACGCAGTTCAGCTGTAGGGAGCCATCTGTTTGTCTGTCTCTGCAGCCATCTGGGTGTCTGCCTGCAGTGTTTGCTGTGTCTCCAAAGCATATACAGCCTGCATGTATAGGTCTAGCAAGTCACTCTCTCTAAGCTGCGTTCTGTGGGCTTCATTAACATGCAAATTAGCGAGATCTGACTGGCTCACTTAGCTGCTGCTTCTCTTAGACAGCCATGCAACAATGCAAATACTAATGAGGCTCTGGAAATGGCACTTGCTCCAGAGCTAAGCGAGCTTGCACTCGGAGCAGGCACTGGCAATTCCAGGCATGGCAGCCATGAGCACACCTGCTGGAGGACTCAGGACAGAAGGGATGGGTGATGGATGGATGATTAGGGGCACCCATGCGGAAAAAGAGGCGAGAATTCCCGCTCTGATGGAGATGCCAGCACTCCCAGCCTCAGGATCCTTGGCTCCAAGATCCCTTTGTCCTCGTTGCCACGCGCCAGTGCGCTGGACCCCAGCCACCCACGGGATCCCCCCAGCACAGCAGCTGACCCGGATCCACGCTGGGCTGGGCTGGAACCCACACCAACGCGCTGGGCTAGACCTTCAGCCTCTGCTGGGCTTGACAGCCCCGAGGTACCTGGGCACACCTGGGCTCCCTTACAGGGCTGCTCACCCCAGCTCCCAGAGCCACCTCCCAGCTTGGAGGGAACAGAGCAGCTTGGGGACACACCCTCCATGGGGCTCAGGACAGGACAGACCCTCCATGGGGCTCAGGGACACACCCTCCATGGGGCTCAGGGACAGGACAGACCCTCCATGGGCTCAGGGACAGGACAGACCCTCCATGGGGCTCAGGGACACACCCTCCATGGGGCTCAGGGACAGGACAGACCCTCCATGGTGCTTGGGGACAGACCCTCCATGGGACTCAGGGACTGGACAGACCCTCCACGGGTCTCAGGGGGCTCAGGGACAGGACAGACCCTCCACGGGGCTCAGGGACAGACCCTCCATGGGACTCAGGGACTGGACAGACCCTCCATGGGGCTTGGGGACAGACCCTGCATGGGGCTTGGGGACAGACCCTCCATGGGGCTTGGGGACAGACCCTGCACGGAGCTCGGGAGCTGCTCCTGCCTCCTGGTCCCTGGCTGAGAGCTGTGCCAGCCCCTGGGCTCTCCTGCTCTGCTCCCTGCAGGCACAGAACAGGAGTCTGGGGCGCCATGGAGGAAGTTCTCTGTTACTCTTCAGCTCCATCACCTCCTCTAATGATAATTCAACCATACACCTCCTTGTAAAACATCGGGGATGATCAAACGCCGTGCAGCGAGATGAAGGCACCTCATCTTAGGAACCCGGCTTCCGTATTCCTTTTTATCCTGGAGATAAAATAAAGAACCATTTGCTCTGGCTGCTGCTGCTGTCTCCTGCCTCTCCTCACCCACGCTGCTCCCACCCCCCTGGGAGGGAGCGGGGCAGAGCCCCAGCTGCTGCTGCACCCTGGCCCTTTGCATGTCCTCGATGCTGGCACGGGGGGAGCACAGGCAGATCCTGCAGGGCCAGTGCACCCTGGGAGGAACATAGAATGAGAATTTCCTCAGCTGGAAAAACCCCCAGGGATCACCCAGTCCAACCCCTCCCTGTCCAGACCCCCAACAACCCCACCCTGGGCATCCCTGCAGCTCTGGCAGCCTCGGGGCCGTGCCCATTCCCTGGGGAGCCTGGGCAGTGCCAGCACCCTCTGGGGGAAGAACCTTGCCCTGCTCTCCAGCCCAAATCTCCCCAACACAGTTTCAGGGATGTCCCAGGATACCTTAGGATTTCAGCTTTTGTATTTTTCATCTATTTGTAATCCTGCAGTTCTTTAGTGTGTAACTCCAAACTCCACACACAGTGTGAGCTGCTGCTTCCCCATTTTGGGCAGACACAACAATTCCTCTCCAGGCCTGGCAATCAAGGACCCCTCACTGCCTCAGGCCCCAGAGATGGAAACAAAAGTGAGTTGGGGGCAGCAAACTTGGGGTCAATGACTTCATTAGCTGGAGCTGTAATTGGAAGATTAACCCAAACTTATAACCAAACTTAGAAAAGTGTGAAAACCCATGAACCATCACCCATTTTTTGGGTGTAGCCCCCCCTACCTCTGCCCTAAATGTACCTGAAGGCCCTTCAATAAACAGAACAGCTTTTTATTGCCCTAATTTTGCCTGGCCTCTGTTTATAGGTAGTCCTGAAAAGCCATCACCTGTCTCCCCTGTGACAAGGTGACATTGTTGTGTAGGTGCCCATGGCTAGTCCTCAGTGGCAAAGCCAAAGCAGCCACCACACACATCCTGCCCCTCCTAAGGCCAGCACTGCTCCCCCAGGCCGAAAGAGGCTCCCCAGTGCATTGGGATGAGGGACAAAAACCAGCCTGGGGTGAGGGAGGTGTGGGATTCAGGAATTCCCAAAATTTACAGAATTCCCAGAATCCCTGGGTTGGAAGAGACCTTCAAGCTCATCGAGTTCAACCCAGCCCCAACACCTCAACCCAACCCTGGCACCCAGTGCCACATCCAGGCTTTGTTAAACACACCCAGGGATGGTGACTGCACCACCTCCCCGGGCAGAACATTCCAGAACTTTATCACTCTTTCTGTGAAAACTTTTTCCTGATATCCAACCTGGGCAGCTCATTTGTGGTGGAAGAGGCCGTCAGGAGCTGGTGCTCTCTTTGTGAGAATTCCATTGGCCAGAGATGGGTTCTGTGTGCTGAGCCACCTCTGCTCTGTGAGCACAGCTGGGCACAGCTGGGCTCTGCAGTCTGTCAGGTACCAGGGCTGCTCCCTGCAGGATGCCAGGGAGGTTGTGCCAATGCAAATGCCACACGGGCCCCTGGTGACTCCTCTGCGCCCCACGGCCACCCTTCCCATGGCAGGGACACCTCCCCCTGTCCCAGGTGCTCCCAGCCCCAGTGTCCAGCCTGGCCTTGGGCACTGCCAGGGATGCAGGGGCAGCCCCAGCCGCTCTGGCAATTCCAGCCCAGCCCCTGCCCACCCTGCCAGGGAACAATTCCTCATTGCCTATATCCCATCCAGCCCTGCCCTCTGGCACTGGGAGCCATTCCCTGTGTGCTGTCCCTGCAGGCCTTGTCCCCAGCCCCTCTGCAGCTCTCCTGGAGCCCCTTCAGGCCCTGCAAGGGCTCTGAGCTCTCCCTGGAGCCTTCTCCTCTGCAGGGGAGCACCCCAGCTCTCCCAGAGCTCCAGAGGGGCTCCAGCCCTCAACACCTGCCCTGGGAGGCTGCAGAGGAGGGGGAGTGCTGGTTCCTCTTTGTGCAGCCCCTCCGAGCTGCAGCGCATCCCCACAGCCCCACACACCCTCTGCCCAGCCCTGGGCAGGAGCTGGAGCTGGATGGACTCTGCCCAGAGACAAAACATCCCAGAAACTCGTCAGTGATGTCCAGGCTGTAAAACACTATGGGAGGGAGCCAAGCCAGCGACACCTTCACTTCTTTTCATTTCATTTCATTTCATTTCATTTCACTTCTGTCTGCCGTGCGCGCCGCTCCCCGACAGCCGGAGCGGGGCAGAATAAAACACCTGCTTAATGTGACCTGTCGACTCTTCAGAGAGCAGCGCTGGCACGAAGGTCACCTCATTAAGAGGAGCGAGAGCCACGTCCCCACCCGGGGGAGGCTGGGTGGCTCCAGCTGCTGAAGGGTGACCTTTTCTGGCGGCACGCGGCGCAGGAGGAGATGGGGCCTGGCACGCGTGCTCCCACCCAAATGGCAGTTTAGTTCCACAGACACTTACACGTCCCGAGCACGGGTTTTGAACTTTTCATTCTCACCAGCTTGTCAGCTCTTGAAGGCTGTAAGCACCTGCAGTGTCTCCTGCTCGCTGATGGGGCGAGCATGACGCTGCTGCAAAACCACTGCGTCCTCCCCGGCGGGATCACAGAACGTCCTGAGCTCAAGGGACCCACAGGATCATCCAGTCCAGCCCCTGTCCCTGCCCAGACCCCCAACAACCCCACCCTGGGCATCCCTGCAGCGCTGTCCAAATTTCTCCCCCATCCTTTATCTCCCCCACCCCTCACTCTCACAGGACCATGGAATGATGAGCTGAAGGGACCCACAGGGATGATCAATCCCAAATCCAAACCCTGCCCAGACCCCCCAACAACCCCACCCTGGGCATCCCTGCAGCTCTGGCAGCCTCGGGGCCGTGCCCATTCCCTGGGGAGCCTGGGCAGTGCCAGCACCCTCTGGGGGAAGAACCTTGCCCTGCTCTCCAGCCTGAGCTGCCCTGGCCCAGCTCCAGCTGTTCCCCGGCTGCTGTCCCTATCACACAGAGATCCCCACCCCCAGAGAGGTCTGGCTCCATCTTTGCCCACCCCGCTCCGAGCAGAGCTGGCTCTCAGCTGCCATCTCACCATTCCTGCTGGGTGTGACTCAGGGATGGCCCCTGGGGTCAGATTGTGCAAGACACCCCCGTACAGCCCCGCTCGAGCTGCAGAGTGACTGTGGTCCCTGCTGGGCCCCTGCCAGCCCCGTTGCCCTCGCCCCAGGCGGGT